>NC_048306.1:22187189-22487189 GCF_013100865.1 Trachemys scripta elegans | reverse complement strand
GTATTTTCACATATATTTGATTGCATTAGTCCTGATTAGCCAATGTTTTGCAAGCTAAAATCTCAGTTCCTTAGTTTTTTAGAATACAGTTAGATATACCCCTCTTACAGCAAGCTGATGGAGTTGAAGGTGTTACAGACTAAAGGAAATAAAGGTCCCTGTGCAATGAGCTTTTGTTTGGAAGGAGTGAGGAGTAGAAAGGAAGATAAGACAAGGCCAGGCCTGAACAGTGCTTGGCACTATCCAAGCTTCGCAGTCACATTCCTGGAACACCTATCTATTCTGCTTGCATTCAGAAGATTTCTGAATCCAGATAGAATGATGCCGAGAAACAGAGTCTTGACTTTCACAAGCAGGTATTTTCACATGGAAGTATTCACAGCTCCAGCTGACCATTTACACAAAGACCCTGTTTAGATGCACCTGAATGCCTATTTTGCCTGTGCAATTACCTACACTTGGAGGTGTTCAGTTGTGAACATCAGACCCACAAGAGGACAAAGAAACCTCTTTTTACTGTGATCCAGTTTAAAAAACTATCTACACCCAAGTTTGCAGCAGTTTAGTTAACCCAGAGGAAACTGCTGAGCAGACTTCCCTTTTTAGCTTACTAATGGCTTAGTGCAGTTTAGCTTGAACTGGTTCTTGACTTCAGCTAATAGAAAACAAGCCACTCTTGAACTGACATAAATGTCCACAACCTCTTGCACTAGTTAATTAGACTGTTTAAAATCACTTCAGTGGAATTTGTGGGTGCTCAATACCAGGTGGGATGGGAGATGTTAGACCACTTGTACTTAAGCAGCTATACATGGATTCAGGAGCCTAATTTTAGGGACTCAGATTTTAGTCCTTAAAAACACTGTCAACAGGAACCACTGGTTCAGTGAGCCACGGAGAAACTGATGAGATGTGGGACACAGGAATCCTTGAGAAGAATCTGCCAACCATTTAAGATAAAGACATGGCAAGAGTGTCTTAAAAAATGGGTTTTGGATAGAGCTTTCTTTCCCAAGTTAGATCTTTATATACTCTGAAGCGGTAATTTTCACTATGAACAGTAGTGGGAGCTTTCTCCTTAAATGATCAAATGATGTTTAACCTATTAAACTGATACCCAAAATGGAACTTTTGGAAAGCGTCATCCATTTAGAAAGATGAAATAGGATTGGACTCAATCTGGAAATAGTTCTAGACCATTTTGGAATTTTCCTTCCTCCGGTACCCCACTGTCCTCCTTGGTTGAGTCTATGAACTCTCTTCCCATTATCTACGTAAGTGGTTCTCAAGTAGGGGTATGCATACTCCTGGGGGTATGCAGAGGTCTTCCAGGAGGTACATCAACTCATCTAGATATTTGCCTGTTTAACAACAGGCTACATAAAAAGCACTAGCGAAGTCAGTACAAACTAAAATTTCATACAGACAATGACTTGTTTATACTGCTCTATATTACTATACATTGAAATGTAGGTATAATATTTATATTCCAATTAATTTATTTTATAACTATATGGCAAAAATAAGAAACTAAGCAATTTTTCAGTAATAGTGGCTGTGACACTTTTGTATTTTTATGTGTGATTTTTCTAAGCAAACAGTTTTTAAGTGAGGTGAAGCTTTGGGGTACGTAAGACAAATCAGACTCCTGAAAGGGGTACAGTAGTCTGGAAAGGTTGAGAGCCACTTATCTAAGCAACACCAAAAATCCCCCCAGGGTATTCACTTTGTTAATCAGTGTTTGGTTCAGCTTCATTTTAATTCTCCTCCTCCATTCCAGATTCTGCTTCCATACAAATCAGCAGCAAAACTCCCATAAACCTTCACTGGGCACATAATGAGATCACAGAGCCCGAAGTCTGTGAAGTACTAAACACCATCTAGAGCAGTGGTTCCCAAACTGGGGTTCACGAACCCTGTGGGTTCACGAAATGTTACAGGGGGTTCTCAGGAAAAAACTCCCTAATGGCGGACAGAGCTGTCCCCAGGGACCCCAGGCAGCACAGGGCTAGCTGCCCAAAGCCCCTGAACGTCCAAGAGCTAAGAAGATCAACGCAAGTATTTCTATCACACTGAGGAGATTTAAACATCAAGATTCCTTATAAGAAATGGAAAGGGAGGTGGATATTTTTTGCTGTTTTTAAAATTAAATAGGCGGCTAGCATTGTTTTTAAAATTATTATGAAGAACAAGTTTAAGCTTTGTTGTAACGTGCGTTGTTTGCCTGGACTGCTCAAGACCTGAATGCTTGTGTAGGAGGAACTCTTTGAGTTGTCTTCTTAAATACCTTCATGCTGTTTCACATCTGATACTCCTTGATGAAACATAGGAGCCTTGTCTTATAACAGGCTTATTCAAAGTGATACAAGCTACGAAAGTGAGATCTTGGAAGAGTGTTGCCATTTTCATAATGTAATACAAATTCTGTAATGATAAATAATAATTAATAGTGTGTAATAAGCATGTCATAAAAACACATTTTATATTTCCAAGATCACTGCTTTTATAATTTATACTCAGGTAAAGGAGAAAATCAGTGGAAATATTCATTTTTAGGAGGGGGTTTGCGAGACTTGACATTTTATTGAAAGGGATTCACAAGTTGTTAAAGGTTGGGGACCACTGATCAAGAGCTAAGCTCCAGCCTCTGCACATTCAACTGCTCAAGAAACATTTCAGCTACCTCAAACAGACCGGTTTGGTCCTAACTTCATAAGACATTTGTCTGAATGCTTGCTGTGAGTTCAGATGCTTCTGTGAAGAGGATTTTTATTAAAAATATGCTCAGGTTTGTTTATAAAGTGGGTTTCTGGGGAGGGTGGTGACGAGTAGAGGAAGGGAGGCACAGGCACTGCAAGTACATGTTCCCCGAGTAAGAGCCACCCATAGCCAGAAGTAGCTTTCTGGGCAAGTTACTCCTGTGTTGTTTGGAATGCTGCCCCTTTCCTATTCCTTGCTGCCTGGCACCTGCATCTTTCGCATGCCAGTACTGTCAGACCTACGAGAAACCAAGAGAGGTGGTTCAATAGGTAAGTTACAGTGCAAGTTCTTAACAACTTTAACTTCCATGTGTAAACGCGTGCTTTGCTGGGCTGGTTTTAAATATACTCTTCACAGACAGAGACGCAGTGTTGAGAAAGTAATCCGCTGCCAACAGTGATTGTCAGCAACCTATCCCCTTTGCCCTCCCTCAGTTGGGGTATATAAGGTTAGTTGCTAGCAAAGATAAGACAAGAATGATCACCGTTTTTAGTGTGATTGAGATTGAGTGGCTGACCGTACATCTGATGGTGGGGAAACTGTTTTATCCCGTTGACTCTAGCACAAGAGCCTCAGTTATTGTGGGAAGGGAAATAACTTACAACCATTTCCACAGGTCATTTTCTGAATGTAAATAGGGTCCTAAAAGGGGTCCCCCTCCCTTTTCCATACATCTCCCGTTAGTGTCAAGAGATTACATATACGTAATGGGAAGAGGATAGACCTCTGGGTCCATAATCGTTACTGGCACAGAAATAAGAAATTTGACAGACAAAGAGTGCCAGACTATCTGCTTACTCTCTAAGAAATCAGATTTAGACTTACTGTTCTGAGTCAAATACAAAGAGTTTGAAGTCACACTTCCAATGGATTAATTCAGCCTCAACTTAATTCCACTTAATATAAGCATTATCAAACAGAAAGTCTCATCACCAACATAAGCCACATTTAATTCAGTCAACTACAATTATATTAATCTCTATTGATGTTCTGTCTTAGTCAGGTTTACACAGGAAGACTGCATTAATTACTGTTTCATTGTCAATTTCTCCCCACAGCACACTAACTAGTTTATTGCCAGAACACCACAATCCGCTGACCCAGTGCTGAGAGCAAAGGCAGAAATATTATGCACCAAAAATAGCAGTAGCATAATCTACCCCATAGCACTGCCCCTGAACAAACAGTTCTAAAGACATGAAGCAATTTAAAATTTTTATACTAAATGAGAGCAGCAGTTTTAAATCAGCCCTTTCATGAGTCGATTGCTGCAAGTTTAAGAACTGCAACATTCATGAAGCATAAAAGCATGCTGAGAATTCACATTAAGGAAAGAATGTGGAGAATTTACGTTAGTCACAGACTGGAGGAGTTCTTGATCTAAGGTATCAAAAGCGCCAACCGTTCCCCCTAACTCCTAATGTTTGTGCAATGGGATATTACGTGTGGGTTTCCCTTGCATTGGCCAGACACATATTTTTGAATCATTAACTTTTCAGAAAAAAGTTCTTTCCTGAAATGCTAGTAGCATGTGATCTTCAGTTGACTTTTCAGGGAGTATTCTCTAGCTTGCTTCCTATGCTCCTTTGCAGAGAAACTTCCCACCTTCTCCTCATCTGGTACCAATTGGATGAGAGAGATTACCAATGCACAACATGGCAATAGCTGCCTCTGTAGAAAATTTTATGCGCTTTGTCTACAACAGAGCTTGTTTTTTGTCTCTGGCTTTGCCACTGAAGAGATCCAGGCCAAGCTTAGTTTAAGAAAGCCTAAATATTTATTTGAATCCCTTCCATACAAAACATTTTGAAAAAAAGATAGTTACCAATATTTATATCTATTCCATTTTATTGCAGGGAAGCTCACTGTGTGCAGAGACCAGTAACAAAATAGGCAAAGAGGCCAGCACAAGTTTATGAGAAAGGAGGGGTGATCAAAAGTGTAGACAAGTGCTAATGGTGTAGGGAAACATCCATGCAAGAAATGGGAAAGGAAAAGAGCTTCTTCGATTATCTAGCAGTGGTAAATGATTTGTTATAAAGTAAACTAGCTAGCACTCAAAACATGTGTTTTGGTTAGTCAACTTTAAAGTTCCATGTGTCCTGAGTAGGGGGATGTAGCAGGGTGGTCACTCACTCCTGCCCTGAGGGGCTTAGAACAGCCCAGCAGAGGGCTGTGGCTGGGGCAAGTAGCTCCCAGGCTGATTAGGGAAGTAGGCACAGCTGGGAGCCACGCCCCAAACAGATCACAGCCTATAAAAAGGCTTTGAGCCAGGAGTATAGATAGTCTTTCTCTAGCTGTAGAGGGAGATGGTCCTGGCTGTAGGGAGCTAGAGAGAGGGTACCTGAGTGGAGTAGGGCTGGGGAGCTCCAGCCTGGAAAGCCCCAGGCTGTGGCCTAGCATAAAGCAAATAGGTACTGGGGGTTGCAGAGGGCAGCCCAGGAGTAGGCAAAGGCAGCAGGTCCAAACCCAACCTTGCTGGTGAAGAGTAGGCTGATACTGTAGTCTGCCTCAGGGTGTGGGGGCTAGATGATGACTGGCAGTAGCCTTATGGTGAGGTGGGGATAGTGGGTGGGGGTTCCCTGGGGAGGGGAGACCCTGATACTGAGGGGTGTATGGCCAGGGGGCAGCACCCCAGATAGCAGGGCACTGGGTCCGGGAGGGACAAGGGGGGCCAAGCGGCAGTGGGATGCCAGTCTGCAGAGGGTGCTTCGAGGGCTGGATGAGCTAATTCCCAGACATAACCAGCAGGAGGTGCTACAGGGGAACTAGAAAGGAAAGAAAAAGTATACTGTCTAGACACAAAGAAGAAAATTATTACAAGTAGCAAAAGGGAGAAAGTCTCATTATTTCCCATTTTCTCTTTGCTGGTGGGAAAATGATCAATTTTATCCATTCTATGTGCCATTCACCATGTAGAAGTTTATACATAAATACAGATTAGTGGTTATACAAGATAATACCAATGTGCTCTTACAAAGCAAGAGCTTGAAGTTCTTGTCAAAGAAAATCTGAAGGGAAAAAGGAGTTCAGGAGAGCTGGCAAGTTCTCCAGGAGACAATATTAAAGGCACAACTAACTACAAATTATCCTGATGCAAAGGAAAGATAGGAAGAACAGTAAGAGGTCAATATGGTTCCATCAGAAGCTTTTTAATTACCTGAAAATCAAAAAGGAAACATAGACAAATTGCTAAAGAGGAGTACAAAAGACTAGCATGAGCATGTAGGGACAAAATGAGAGAGGCTAAGGCACAAAATGATTTACACCTAGCAAGGGACATAAGGCAATTAGAAGCAAGACAAAGATGAAGGAAAGTGTAGCCCCTCTATTTAGAGGGGAAGGAGAGCTAATAACAGATATCAAGAAAGATGAGGTTTTAATACCTATTTTGCTTCAGTCTTCACTAAAAAGGTTAATGGTGATCAGATACTCAACACAAGTAATATTAACAACAAGGAGGAATTAATGCAAGCCAAAATAGGGAAATAAATTAATTCTAGGATACTTAAGGAATTAGTTGAAGCAATCTCAGAACTATTGGCAATTATCTTTGAAAACTTCTGGAGGACAGATGTGGTCCTAGAAGACTGGAAAAGAGCAAATATATTACCTATCTTTAAAAGGGGGAACAAAGAGGACCTGGGCAATCATAAGCCAGTCAGCCTAATTTTGATACCTGGAAAGATACTGGAACTAACTATTAAACAACCAATTTGTAAGAACCTGGAGGATAACAGGATTATAAAGAATAGCCAGAATGGATTTTTCAAGAACAAATCATGTCAAACTAACAATTTCCTTCTTTGAGAGGGTTACTGGCTTAGTGAAGGGGGAAGCAGTAGATGTGATATCTCTTGATTTTAGTAAGTCTTTTGACACAGTCCTTCACTACATTCTCACAAGCAACTGGGGAAATGTGGTCTTGATTAAATTACTATAAGGTGGGTGCACAACTGGTTGAGAGACCATACTCAAAAAGTAGTTATCAATGGTTTGCTGTCAAACTGGGAGGGTGCATCTTGTAGGGTCCTGCTGAGGTCAGTCCTGGGTATAGTACTATTCAATATTTTCATTATTGACAATAGAGTGAATAGTATGTTTTATAGTCAATTAGTTCATTTTATCATTATTTATTGTGTGTTATGAGATGTTATGATTAAGTCATATGCTATGTCATATATAATTGTTGTATCCTAGATATATTTAAGTTGTAGGATCATAGAAGTATGAGATTGATAAGTATTTAGGAGTGATAAGTATGCATTAGGTATATAAGTAAAGCAAGGCTGAAATGCAAGGCCTACAGGCTGAGGTCTGTAAGATGTACTAGGCCACAGGCTTAAGAAATGCTTGACATAAATAAGTGACCAAAGAGTGTCCCTATGCCATAAGATCATGAGAAAGATGTGTCAACAGGTGATGTTGCGAAAAACTGACCACAAAGTACTGTTTGAGATCACAAGATACCATGTTGTAACATCTCTTCCAACATGTGTCCTGACCGCAGGGTACATGTGTGTAGATGCTAAGGAGAATAAAAGGAACTACAAACAACCTATGAAAAATGGGGTATCCCAATATTCTTGGGTGGTGCAATACAGATAAGAAAAAAGAGTATTGACACCTTCATTCACATGCACAGAGCGTTAGGTGTAATCAGAATCACAAGATAAAAGAGGGCTCCCGGATTGGGTAAAATGGGTTACCTATGGGGAAAACGCATGAAAAGCTGAATGTTATGGTTCACTGGACAAGTTAAAAAACATTCCAAATATTAATGTTTTTAAGACTCAGACTGTAGCTGACTCAGCATCCACACCAAGAACTGACAACTACATTTGGCAGACCTCGGCACGGTAAAGCTAAGAAATTGAATTCTAATTGAGTGGAGTACATTAAGTAATATTTGAACAACATTTTGAAGATGTAAATTGGCAGGTTAGTATCTTCACTTGGAAAGTTCTACAGAAGGTCTGTCATACTTTACTGGAGATCAAAATAATTTGGATAAGTCCGATGTCCACAATTTGAAGAGATGAGTATCTTACTTTCTTATTCAAATCAGTGAACTAGTATGCAGTGATCATGAGAAAAGTAGGGATGTATTAATTGTACTACACATGGAATCTATCAAAGTGTCAGCAGTGGTTGCTGTTAGTGTAACTAACAGTTCTTCAGAATGTAATAAAAAAACCTGAGAACTGAAGCAAACATATCTAGAATTTAAATTTAATTTAAATTTGTTAGTCTCTAAGGTGCCACAAGTACTCCTGTTCTTCTTTTTGCGGATACAGACTAACACGGCTGTTACTCTGAAACATATCTAGAAAAGTACACATGGCCTGCATGCATGCATTTAAGCAGGGATGTTTTGGGCAGAGATTGCATCTCTTTTAGAAGAGGGTAGGGATGAACAGCTGTAGCTAAGATTGTTCAGATAAGGAGTCATGGAGAGAAATCAGTGCTGAGATATCAAGGTTATTGGCACTTTCAAAACACCAAAGAATGTGACCCTTAATTAAATTTGTCTCCTTATACGCATTTGTGACACTCATCCCTGTAATATCAGAGCAACTCCAATATTATCTTTGTGAGATGAGGGGAAAAAATTATCTTGAGGCTATTCTTGTTTTACCCTTGTGCACAGAGGCTAAAGGACTTGCCTAGGGCTAGTCAGTCAGTCTGCAGCAAAGCTGGGAACAGATTCCAGATCTTTTGAACTCCTCGTTCTGCACCTTAAGCACAAAATTAACTTCTTCTCCTATGCAGAGGAACACAAGGGGAGGTGGGAGCTTGAGAAGAGTACAGAGGGAAATATGCTTAATTGAGAATAAAGGGAAATACTATGAGAGATAAAGATGGCCTGTTCAAAACAGGGCAAGTAGGGTTTAGGTTAGTGCTCTCCTCTCTATTTACAAACACAGGTACAAAGTGCTGTGGCTATCACTAACATTCTCAATGCATACACAAGTGATATTCACCTTCCAGATTAGTCAGAGAATCATTTTATTTTAAAAATGATCTCCCTGTTTTTTTCTAGTTAAAGAAGAGCTAGCTAGCGATCAGAGTTCTCTGTGACTAGGTACAGCCTAGTGCTGGATTATTTCAGCTTTTTGAAAGGGAGAATTAGGAACAGGTTACGCTTTCTCAGTCTTGAATGTGACAGAAATTCATTTGAGTAAAATCTCTACCACTGGGAACTAACTACAGACAGTAGTTACTCAATGCATCAAAATCACATTTACAGCTATCTATCAGCAGGTGTGTAACCACCTTTCCCAAATGGGATAGCTGTGAGAACTTTTATAAAGGCTGGTGCTGACCATTGTTGGAGACAAGATACTGGACTGGGTAAGCACTGGGTCCGATCCTGTATGGTAATCTCTATGGCTTCTATTTTTATTTTGGCTAGGCGAAGGCAGCATAAATTATTCCCTTATTATCTATTCAAACTCATTCATGCTATATGTAGCAATTACATTGTTCCATCTCCAGACTCCGTATCTTATAGTTCTGCCAATTCACACAACCATGTGGGTGCTGAATGTTCCACTTCCAGCCGCTTTAAAATAGTGCCACCATCATTAGTAGTTGTCACAGCCTCTAAAAAAAGGAAAGAACAATAAGGAAATTAAGTTGTGAAGTTTAGCTTTAATAGTAAGATTTTTCTGCTATGTCTGTCGGATAATCCCATTTAGCATCTAGAATTTAGCATCTAGATACACCTCTACCCCAATATAACGCTGTCCTCGGGAGCCAAAAAATCTTACCGTGTTATAGGTGAAACCGTACCTAGTCACAGTGAACTCTGATCGCTAGCTCGCTCTTCTTTAACTAGAAAAAAACAGGGAGATCATTTTTAAAATAAAATGATTCTCTGACTAATCTGGAAGGTGAATATCACTTGTGTATGCATATATCGAACTTGCTTTGATCCTCTGGAGTGCGCAGCCCTGCCCCCCTGGAGCACTGCTTTACCATATTCTATCTGAATTTGTGTTAATCGGGTTGTGTTATATCGGGGTAGAGGTATAGTTAGTAATAAATATCACTGACCGTGACTAAACCTGTGCAAATAACATCAAGTCATTTTTCTGGGGCAAAAAAAAAAGTGGAGTTTTGCTTTTAAAAAAAAAAAAAAAAAAAAAAACTCAGCAAATCATCTTGTCAACACAATCAGACCTCTGCAAGAAGACAAGGTTTTGAAAACCTTTTACCCAGTAGTTTCAAAGATCACCACTTTTGTTTGCAAGTTACAGACATCTGAACAGAAATTAGAAACCTGAAGTTTAGCAATTATGGATTTGTATACACATGGAGTTATTCCTGATGAACTATCCCTAATTAGCTTAACCCACATGGTTTAAGGTACTCACTCTTATATCTTAAGAGTCTCCATATATGGAGTTAATCAGGAAGAGTTAATCAATAACTCCATGAACAGACAAGACTTATGGCTGTAATTCCTTCTGTGTTGATATATTAATACAACTAGAAGGACATCAATGAAAATGCACATCCTTCAATAAGGTTTTGCTTTATACAAATGATGGAAAACAAATGTTTTGAAACAATATTTTCAAACAATTTTAAAATCACTCTCACTATACTTATAGACACATTATACCTATGTATTATATATAATGCATACATTATCATTGCCAATGACAAGAGACCGTGGTACAACAGTGTGATGCAGTATTCATTATTTACCACAGAGGCAATTTTCACAAATATAGCTGAGATCTCCTATTTTTGATCATCACTAATTATTAAAATTAATAATTAGTTAAGTACCAATGAGATGCTTTGGCATAAAAAACACTTTCTCCATACCATTCATGATTTTATAGTCACATTCCCCTTAGTCATCTCTTTTCTAAGATGAACAGTCCCAGTTTTTTATTTTTTGTTGCTCTTCTCTGTACCTTTTCCAATTTGAGATGGAGCAACCAGAGCTTCATGCAATATTCAAAGTGTGGGCATATTATGGATTTATATAGGGGCATTATGATATTTACTGTTTTATTATTTCTCCCTTCCCTAATGAGTCCTAACATTCTGTTAGGTTGGTTTTTTTTTTTAATTTTTTTTTTAAACTGCTGCAGCATATTAAGCAGACGTTTTCAGAGAATTATCCACAATGACTCCAAGATCTTTCTTCAGTGGTAATAGCTAATTTAGACCCCCATCATTTTGTATGTATAGTTGGGATTACGTTTTCCAGTGTGCATTACTATGCATTTATCAACTGGAAAAAACAATGAGGAGTCCCTTGTGGCACCTGAGAGACTAACAAATTTATCTGGGTATAAGCTTTTGTGGGCTAGAACCCACTTCATCAACTGGATCACCCTTGTCCACATATTTGTTGATCCCCTTAAAGAATTCTAATAGATTGGTGAGGCATTGTTTCCCTTTATAAAAGCTGTGTTGACTCTTTCTCAGCAAATCGTGTTCATCTATGTGTCTGATAATACTGTTCTTTACTATAGTTTCAACCAATTTGGCTGGTACTGAAGTTTGGCTTACTTGTCTGTAATTACCAGGATCACCTCTGGAACCTTTTTTTAAAAAATTGGTGTGTCATTAGCTATCCTCCAGTCATCTGGTACAGAAGCTGATTTAAATGATAGGTTACATACCGCAGTTAGTAGTTCTGAAATTTCATATTTGAGTTCCTTCAGAACATGTGGATAAAGACCATCTGGTCCTGCTGACTTGTTACTGTTTAATTTACCAATTTGTTCCAAAACTACCTCTATTGACACCTCAGTTGGGAACAGTTCCTCAGATTTGTCACCTAAAAAGAATGGCTCAGATGCTGGACTCTCCTTCACATCTTCTGCAGTGAAGATCGATGCAAAGAATTAATTTAGCTTCTCTGCAATGGCCTGGTCCTCCCCGAGTGCTCCTTTAGCATCGCAATCATCCAGTGGTTTCACTGCTTGTTTCACTTCCTGCTTCTGATGTACTTAAATAAATTTTGCTGTTAGTTTTTGTGTCTTTTGCTAGTTGCTCTTCTAATTCTTTTTTGGCCTGTCTAATTATACTCTTACACTTGACCTCCCAGAGTCTATGTTCTTTTCTATTTTCCCGAGTAGGATTTGATTTCCACTTTTTAAAGGATGCCTTTTTGTCTCTAGCTGCCTCTTTTACTCTGTTTAGCCATGGTAGCATTTTTTGGCCTCTTGCTTTTTAAAAAATTATTATTTGGGGTATGCATATGGTTTTTGAACCGCTATTATGTTTTAAAAAGTTTCCATGCAGCCTGCAGGCATTCACTCTTGTAATTGTTGTAATTAAAATGTCCATTGAACTAGCCTGCTCCTTTCAGTGTAGTTCTTCTTTTTGAAGTTTAATGCTACTGTGGTGGCTTTCTTTGGTATTTCCCCCCCTGTTAAATTTAATTACATTGTAGTCACTATTACTGAGCGGTTCAGCTATATTAACCTCTTGGATCAGATCCTGTGTTGCCACTTAAGACTAAATCAAGAATCGCCTCTTCTCTTGTGGGTTCCAGCACTAGCTGCTCCAAGATGCAGTCATTAATGGTGTCTAGAAATTTTTTCTCTGCATCCCATCCTGAGAGATGTTCCCAGTCAACATAGGGATAGTTGAAATCCTCCATTATTATTGGGTTTTCTGTTTTTGTAGATTCGCTAATCTCCCCGAGCATTTCACACTCACTGTCACCTTCCTGGTGAGGTGGTCAGACATATATTCCTACTGCTATACTCATTTTGTGGTGCAGCTTGATTTAAGATTTTTACTGTACTTGACTCTATGCTTTCTTTCACAGACTGTGCCACTCCCCCATCAGTGCAACCACTCTCCTTGAATTCAGCAGGACTACTCACATGACAAGTTATGCACATGCTTAAATGTTTGCAGGATTAGGCTCTAGCTTCATATAAATACAGAATTTAGCCAAGCCTGTACCAATTGCAGTATTATAGCCAGTTATTTTATAGTGAGAGAGCAAAAGAATTTTAAACCAGCAAAATTTCATATGTAATCTTTAGTGCCTCTGTCATAAAGTGAAGCTATTCTCATGTGTATCTCGGTTCCCTCCCTCCTATCCAATAAATTTTTGTGCACAGCTCATCCTCAGACCTCTTTCCGCCCTTTTGATTCAGTTCTAACTCTTCCTATTTGGAGTTTCCCATTTAGCCCTTGTCTTCACTTCTCTCTCCACCACCTGCAAATGGCCCCACTGTGCAATGGTACCTTGGACTGAGGACTGCCCTCAAGAAGGCACATCATGAAGACTTAGCCCCATATCATTCATAAACATTTTGTCCAGCCTTATAGGTCTAAGAGAATTTTTCACTATACTAGCAGTTGAAATTGCAGCCATAACTGCAGCAAAAGTCAAGGATGTGTGATTCCAGTACTATACTGACTGATTGATTTCTTTGAGGAATTTATTAATTTTCCAGATTCCAGTAAGGATTCTCTCTTCACATACATCAGCACATTTTCTACTGAGGTTTGTTATCAGCAGGGCTCTATGTAGCATCTGGGTATACAGTCACTTACATAGGTACTCCCAGGGCCGGCTCTAGGATTTTTGCCACCCCAAGCAAAAAAAATTTTGTCCATGCCCCCCTTTTTTTGTGCCCCCCTGTCCCCAGCCCCACCTCCTCCCCTAGGCATGCCGCATTCCCCGCCCATTGCTTCTTGCGGGCCCCCCGTGACCTCCCGCCCTAGCTCACCTCCGCTTCGCCTGCTCCCCCGGGCGTGCCGCCACTCCGCTTCTCCCCCCTCCTTCTCAGGCGAGGGAGGGCGGAGAAGTGGAGCAACGGCATGTTCAGGGGAGCAGGCGAGCAGAAGTGACTAGGGTGGGGGGGCACAGGAAGTAACGGGGGGGTAGAAGAACCGTTCCAGCTCACCTCCGCTCCACCACCGCCGCCTCCCGTGAGCGCCCGCTGCTCGACTTCTCCCTCCCTGCCAGCCTTGCTGCGTGAAATAGTGGTTTCATGCGTGGCAAGCCTGAGATGTTGGGGGGTTGCAGGAAGTAACGGGAGGTAGAGGAACCACTCCCCGCTCTAGCTCACCTCCGCTGCCTCCCCCGAGCGCCCCGCTGCTCGGCTTCTCCTCCCTCCCAGCCTTGCTGCGTGAAACAGCTGTTTCACGCGTGGCAAGCCTGGGAGGGAGGGGGGGAGAAGCGGAGCGGTGGCGGCGCGCTCAGGGGAGCAGGCAGAGGTGGAGCAGAGGCAAGCTGAGGCGGCGGGCGGGGGCACTTTCCCCCCATGCCCTAGAGTTGGCACCTATGATCACCGGTGCCGGAATGCCGCCCCTAGAAATGTGCTGCCCCAAGCACCTGCTTGTTTTGCTGATGGCTGGAGCCGGCCCTGGCTACTCCCTTCTTCTCCTTCCTCTCCCCTGTTTGCTATATAATTGCACTTCCTAATCCAATCTTTCCATTTGAAAAGCTCTAGCTCTTATGCTTGTGAAGATTAATTAATTTATTTTTTGTAATGTTGGGGACTCCTTTATGTCACCAGTCTGTAGAAAACCTAACACAATGAAAGGTGTTAATTGACCCATTCAGGGCAATAGAGTGTTAACATCTTCATTAGGTCGTGGAGTTAAGAGTCAACACTGTCAACTATTTAACAGTCAATTAGCTTAACAGAAGCATATAGGAATCTAGTTCTGTTTTTCCATTACAAAGATCTGCAGAATACTGAACACGACGCAGAATAAGCTGAATTTAATAGCAACGGATACTGTTTTGATTGCACTGTACTGAAATGGAGGATAGTGCTGCAGTATTCATGAGTATTTGGTGTATAGAACATAGAGTCTTAATTATTGGTCATTTATACGCACACTATGTGTATTAGCAAAACTTCTATAAATGTTGAAGACTCACAAGTTGACCTCTTTGGTACTCAATCTCGGGCTTCTGTTCACAGGAGGCCAGATGCCATAGGATTGTTCTGACTGAATGCATTCAGATGTGCGCGTACACACACACACACGCGTACACACACACACACGCACGTACACACACTCTCTCTCTCTCTCCTGCAAATGCATGAATGTATTTCTGTTACTACCATGAGTAGTCTTATTGATTTCAAAGCAGAGAGACCAGCTGTGTTTCCAGGATTGGGCCTTTAACTCCTTACCTTTACACATTTCTCACATAGTGTGCTATGCCTATCTTTCTTTGGAGAGCTTTGAGGGAGCCATTACAAATAAGATTTCCATGGGGTTTGCTAGTACTCTTAGCTTTGAACAGAATACATACAATGGTCAATTCCCAGTACATGATGCTATGACAAACTGGGGCTTTTATTTAAATCATATTTTTACAGAGTCTGAAAAATAACAGCTGTGTTTACACAGTAGCTTCTTGCCCTGTGTAAGTAGTCAGAAGACACTACATCTTCCTACCCCAACTCTCCAAATAAGAAAGGGGCCCAATTGACAGTCCTACAGATACAGGTTCTCAGCTAGGGAAGGACAGACATACAGTCTTGTGGGGAGGGGGGATGACCTGTTCCACATAGGAGCCAAATCACCTCTCCACCAGTTATTCCTGTGCAGCAGGCTGGGGTCTGTGAATGCCCCATTACAGGAGCTGCCAACTGATCACTGTATCCCCTCAGAGGTGGTCCAGAGCAGTGGGGGTCTCAGGAGGCTGGGGGGCCAGACCTGGGCAATCCATGAGGCTGCTATGGCAAACAGGAGGAGCTGTGTTGTCTATAGATGGGGGCATCATTGAGCGGGGAGCAAACCAACACCAACAGCCCTGCCACCACTCGCAGCAACCTGAAAAGCAAGGGGGCGAACACCTAGTTAGCATCTTCTTCACACACTGGGGGAAGGCCCCCAGCTTTCAGGATACGATCACCATTCTTGATCCAGACCAGGAGCCCTGTGGCCCATTGTCCCCACAAGCCCAAAGGACCCTCCACAACCAAGGCCATCATCTCTGCCACCTGAGAACCGAACTCACTGTGCTTTGGAGAGAGGAACAGCTGGGGCAGGGCACTGTAACAATCCACAACTGTGGGTGAGTGAGAACCACTGCTGGCCAATCACACACAGTCCATGCGGGGACACACCCACTCACTGGTCCCATGCTTTCTTCTGGCCCAGAGCAGAATGCAGGAAAGACAGGCATAAGGGCAGAGTGACAACCCTCTCCGCCAATGAGAGGATAAGAGAGAGGCTTCTAAAGTGGACATGGTTAATGCAGGTGAAAGGGACTATACAGAGGGAAATGAGTAGCAGAGTGTCCCCCCTCCCCAGTCACCCCAAGAGCTATGCCAGACAGGTCTTGCTGTATCTCCCATTGTGCCCCAATTCCTTTCCTGGCCTGTGCTCCCCATGTCAGCACAACCCTGTGCCGCACTGGCCTCCCCTCTATGGACTTACAAAAAACACCAGCCTCTCTCCTCACCGCTCCAGCCTTCCCCACTCTGTAACCCACACCAGCCTACCCTCCCCACATGACCACACAAGCCTAACTTTGTGTACACAGCACACAACCTTTTCTCTCCACCCCATGTCCGCCTGCATATGCCCACTCCTCTGCTCCCACACCAACATATATCTGCAGCACACAGCCACCTCCTACATAACCCCACGACAGCCTCCAACATCCCCACACCAGGCTTCCCCCAACACAAATCCCCCTCCAGCCTTCCATTTCCCACACACATGATCCCAGTCCAGCTTCCCTTCCCCCTCCCCACAACTCCATTCCAGACCACAATTCACCACAACACTTCCCCCAAGACAAACTTTCCTTATCCAACAGAAAACCCCTACTTCAGCCTTCCTCTTCCCCATACAACTCTGCCAAGCCAGCATCCCTCTGCCCAAGAAAACCCTACTCCTGCACACATAAAGTTGGCCTCCAAGTCCAACATACCTTCCACCCTTTTCCTACCATGCTGGCGCCCTAACCCCTAACTCACAACCCCATTCTGGCTTCTACCTGCCCACCACACATTGACTAAGAACCACATTCCCCGCCTTTACCAGACTCTTTATTTCTCCCCACCCCAATGATGGCTTCTTCCCTCCCCTCCCTTTTCCAGTTCAATCTCTTTTCCCCTACATCTCCAGAGGATTCCTGCAAGAAAAAGTGAGCAGTTAGGTTTAGCCCCTGAGGGGAGATTTTGGGTTGGGAAGTGAGCTATGAAGCTGATTAAAGGAAGTATTTGAATTAAAACCCATATTAAAAACAATATACTTCAGTCATTGGATTGACTTTAAAATGTGTCTCTCTTTACCTTTGTTCTCTTATGGTACCTAATTCTGACAAAATGGCACCAAGTGGGAAACTGAGGATGAGACTAAAGAAAACCTTAAAAGAAAGAGTTAGAGCTATCGCTGGCTGGGAACATAAAGAGGAGGGACTGATTCCTTTTAAAGTGTTGCATACATTCCTTTCAATTAAAGATCCTGGCTAGTGGGAGATCAGATTAGAAGTTTCACTGCAGCAAATGAGCTGTTTGAATTGTACCATTGCTCAGTTTTACCCACTCTGAACTTTACATTTGAAGATAAAACATCTGAAGAACTTCCACTTCTTTGTGCCTTTTTTTTCTTTCTTTCTAATTTAATGTTATTTTAACTGATTGATGGTACTTCTGCCAATCTACATTCACCTGAGGAATCGCAGGCTTAGAGGAGAGTTCATTTCGGCTGGCTGGGAGCTGCATATGTAATTTTAAAAGGGACACTGAGCAGTGAAAATCTACCCTAATTTCAAATGCTAATTTTAAAAATTAATAATATTTTCTTATTTTGATCTAAGCAAATGTTAGTGCAAATTTTAGAGGGCAAATTTAAAGCTGGTGGGTACTGTTTGTTCTTTTGGGTTTATGTGAGGTGTTCCAATTTCTGATTATGCAAAAACATCCTAACAACACATACAGCTCTTTGAGCTGGTAATTTGATGGAATCCCTAACGGCATAAGGTAATGTGCCATAGGCACATATAATAATACATAGAATCAAACCAGACAAAGAGATGTCTTTGGAAATAAGGAGGCAAAATGCTTTGCTCATAACACAATGCAGCTAGTATGGGGGAAATGACCATTCATTAAGTCTGGAGTTCAGAATAGGTTGATCTCAGTCACATCGCTGCCAGAAAGAACTTCTGATACAACATGTTTGTCAAAACCGAATCAGAAAAAGCTCCTGCATCAGCCATTCACATAAGAAGGTAAATAATCCTGAAAGCATTTTCACAATGGGCCAAAGATTTCATCTGTCTGAAACTAAGAGCACAGCTACACTAGAGAGTTTTACAGAGGTGAAGCTGCACTGATATTTTATCTCTCCCTTGTTTATAAATAAACCAGCTTGTATTTGTCAAAAGCTGGGTCTTTTCTTCCATTAAGGGATGTGTTGAACTAAGCAGGACAATGTCATCAGCAAAAATGAGGTAATCAGATTGCACTTTCTCATTTGTCCATAAAATTCCTTGGTTGCTCCGGTTACTTTTCTCATAGTCAATGATCAATGAAAACAATAGTGGGGAAATAAAACACCCTTGCCTTACTCTAGTTGTCACTGCAAACCATTGCCTAATGGTGTCACCGTCTCTGACTACATATTCAGCATTATCAGACAGATCCTTGATTATTCTCATTATTTTTGCTGGTATTCTGTAGCATGCCATAATTTTCCAAAGACGGTCTCCATGTACGCTGTCAAAAGCCTTCTGGAAATCTACGTAACTTATCACAAGAAGCGCTTGCCACTCCACACTTTGTTCCATAATATGTTTGAGACCAATGGGCGGGAGTCTTGATTCTCAGGCTCTTGATTTAATCACTAGAGCAGCAGAAGGGGAGATGTGACAAGAGAAGTGTGGGGAATATTGTGAGGTTCAGAGGGAGAGTCCATGAGGATAGAAATGGTGACAGGGAAGGGAGTAGGGTTGGGGATAAGGATGAAGGGAGGGCCAGTGTCAGAGTTGCAGGGATGCAGCAGATGCTGGGGAAATGTCTATTATGGCAATTTCAGAGTAGCAGCCGTGTTAGTCTGTATCCGCAAAAAGAACAATTTAAATTTGTTAGTCTCTAAGGTGCCACAAGTACTCCTGTTCTTATTATGGCAATGTGTGCAGAGGAGTTCAACAAGTGTCAAAATGTAGCGCTGTCATCAGAGAAAGTGGGGCCTGAAGCTCTGAAGACAATAGGGATTTCAAGTGGAGAGGCAGGTGTGCTGATTGCCTCTAAGAAGTAACATTGCCCTCATTTTACAGATGTGGAAACTGAGACTAAAAGTAGTGATTTGCACAAGATCGCACAGCGAGGCAGTGTCAGAATCAGGATTGATGCCCAGATCTCTTGACCCCACTAGACCACAGTGCTTGCTTGAATTTTTGCAGGGAAAATATGAGAACATATGAGAAATTTCAGACCGAAAAGAAAGGTAACATATTTGGCAACTTTTAGTAGTGTACAAACAATAATGAAATGCCGTGAGCTGTAATTCACTCTCTTAAGCACAAGGTGGTGATCAAACATTAGTTTGAAGAAATAATTCTACAACAGCAGTGGCTTTCTTCAAGCAAACACTCTGCTTTAATTTCTTTGTCTTGCTTCAAATTCAGTTCACTTGTGATAATTCTTCACAATGAATCCTGAACCTTTTTCTCTGGGGAGTAAAGCAACTACCTGCCGTGCATTGAAATTTGCTAATGAAAAATAATGCACAAATCTGGCAGATCATTTTGCATCTGGCACATTGGTAAGATACTTGCATATGATATTGTGCGGCATCCTCTCTCCTAAACAAATTCTTCCCAGTGGATAACAGCTTCAGTCTTTCTTGCTCACATACAATTTAGCAACTTTATTGACTAAATGGAGAACACAAAGCAAGGACTAAAATCTAGGTGCTAAATCATTTATAATAAAATGATTCTTTATATGGAATTTATACTAAAATAGCCTTGATGCTTTACAAGAAAACAAAGCCAGATTTTGGGGTAGCCCTCCTGCACACACAGTCCTTCCTGAACATGTAAAGATTACAGGATAAGGCACTAAGGGCCTGATCTTGTTCTCACTGAAGTTATTATGAGTTTTGCTATTGACTTCAATAAGATTAGGCCCTAAAGGCTAAAACATTTGAAGTTGCCACAACAGTTGAAAAGTGGATAAAGTCATAAAATATTATTAGCAGTTTTTATCATCAAAACACTGCAAATATTAAGTCTCAAATCTTCCCATTGTTATTATTTTTACAGTGCCCAGGGGTATGCTCAGTGCTTTACAAGACAAATAGAAAGATACGGTCTCTGTCTCAAAATGCCTACGATCTATTTTGACATGACAGGAAGAAAGAGTAATAATAGTAAGGATGGATGTAACAAGAGTGAAGGCAATCAGATCACATAGTTACCCAGTTTGTGGTAGAGCTTGGTAGTTCAATTAAGCAAATAGGTAACTATGCTACAGTGGGGGAAACTGAAGAAGAGATGTTGAGTTGCCCAATGGCAAACAGCGTCAAAAGCATCAAAGCGAAGAAGTTCCAGGCTCCCTGTTCTTTGATCTGAACACTAGGCTAGGTTATTCTCTCTGAAAAATAAAACCAAAAGCCACGTGAAATAAAAAGGCTTTAAAATCTGCTACATCTGAAGCTGGGTATTCTACAATCGGGGTTGTGCTAGAACAAAAGCAGATGCAATAAATCAATGAAGGAAATTTCTAACAACGTAAATTCAGGGGGAAAAAAACAAAACAAACAAAACCCCTGCTTACCCAAACAGGTCTGCAAACTCATGTATTTTTTATATTGGAGATGGATGGCCTATATGTGTTACTAGTGACAGGAATTATAGCTTGCAGTTTAGCTGTGTGCTGTGATTCAGGCACATTATAGCCAATAAATAAAGAAAATCTACAGAGTCAGATTCACACTCATTTGTAATGATCCTCATTCCCCTGCAAGCTTGGCTCTAAATAACTCTGCTTTGTAAATGGAAGGCTCTCCTTGACTTATTTACTATCCCTTGCTTGACCTATGCATGTTTAGGGCCTGAGTCAATGTCCACTGACGTAAATGAGTAGATTCCCATTTAATCAAATGGGAGATGAGATTCAGACCCTTAATTAGTAAATTCCCTCTCTCACCCTGTGATGCAGTGTAGCTGCCACCACCAGGGGCACTCATGGCACAAGGCCTCTAGGTCTAATTTAAAAGGCAGTGGAACATTCTGACTGAGTGGTCCTTGAGTCTGGAATGCACTCACTCCCCTCCTTGGTCTGGCAGAGCCTGGATCCACTTTCTGACCATCAGTCAGCCCTGGTCTACACTATGAGGTTAGGTTGAATTTAGCCGCGTTAGGTCAATTTTGTAAGTAATGCGGCTACACAACCAACCCCATTCCGTCAACCTAAAGGGCTCTTAAAATCGACTGCTGTACTCCTCCACTGCGAAGGGAGTAGCGCTAAAATCACCCTTTTTGGGTCGAATTTGGGGTAGTGCAGATGCAGCGTAGTGCAATTCGATGGTATTGGCCTCCGGGAGCTATCCCAGAGTGCTTCAATGTGACCGCTCTGGTCAGCACTTTCAACTCTGATGCACTAGCCAGGTACACAGGAAAAGCCCGGGGAACTTTTGAATTTCATTTCCTGTTTGGTCAGCGTGGTGATCTCAGCAGCACAGGTGACCATGCAGTCCCCCCAGAATCACAAACGAGCTCCAGCATGGAGCGAACGGGAGACACTGGATCTGATTGCTGTATGGGGAGAAGAATCTGTGCAGGCAGAACTCCAATCAAAAAGAAGAAATGCTAATATATATGCCAAAATCGCACAGGGCATGGTGGAGAAACGCTACACCAGGACACACAGCAGTGCTGCGTGAAAGTTAAGGAGCTCAGGCAAGCCTACCACAAGACAAAGGAGGCAAACAGGCGCTCTGGGTCAGAGCCCCATACATGCTGCTTCTATGATCAGCTACATGCCATTCTAGGGGGGACCCTACTAGTACCCCACCACTGTCCATGGACACCTGCAAGGGGGGAGTCTCACGCAACATGGAGGAGGATTTTGTGGATGAGGAAGAGGAGGAGAATGTGCAGCAGGCAAGTGGAGAATCCGTTCTCCTGGCAGCTACGACCTTTTCATCACCCTGGAGCCAATACCCTCCCAAGGCGGATTCCCAGACCCTGAAGGCGAAGAAGGCACCTCTGGTGTGTGCACATTTGTAACTAGACTACAGGGGTTAAAAGCAATTGTGTTTAATGTTTGATTTGCCCTGAAGAATTGGGATGCATTCGCGGCCAGTACAGCTACTGGATAAGTCTGTTAACATTTCTGGGGATGGAGCAGGAATCCTCCAGGGACATCTTCATGAAACTCTCCTGGAGGTACTCTGAAAGCCTTTGCAGAAGGGTTCTGGGGAGGGCTGCCTTATTTCATCCTCTATGGTAGGACACTTTACTACGCCAAGCCAGTAGCAAGTAGTCTGGAAACATTGCAGCACAAACAATGGCAGCAAATGGTCCTGGATTTTGGTCATATTCATGCAACATTTGGTCTTTAACTTTCTGTGTCAGCCTCAGGAGAGAGAGATCATTCATGGTCACCTGGTTGAAATAGGGGAATTTTTGTAAGGGAACAGCAAAAGGACCCCGTTCATGCTGGGCTATTTGCGCTTGGCTAAAAGGGATTATCCTGGTGAATAGCCATGTGATGGGAGGAGGGGTGTGCTGCACATGCAACCCAAAACCGCAGCCCCCTCCTTTTAAATGGCAAACCCAACTGGCATTGCTTGCTATGAGAAAGGAGGGCGCTGCAGTTTGAAACCATTCCCACATGTTATGAAGGCGGAAGAAGCCAACCCTGCGTACCCTTTGGCTTACCATGGCTGCCTGGAAACCGAATTCTGTTGCCCAGCCATGTGTGATGTGTCACCATACCAGCAGGTGCTCAATATAAAAGGCAAAATGCGACCTTGTACCTAAAGCACATCTGCTGTCTGCTGTGAATTGCTTGATTCACTGTGAAAGAGTCTCCCTTTTGTTCTCAGAAATGTATCTTCTTAAATTTTACTCTCCCTTTTTATCCCCCCTGCAGGTGCAAATGTTTCTATGCTCCCCGTATCATCTCCGTCCCTGAGGTTATCGCAGATTAGAAGGCGAAAAAAACGCACTCATGATGACATGTTTTCCAAGCTCATGCAGTCCTCCCGCATTGATAGGGCACAGCTGAATGCATGGAGGCATTCGGTGAGCATGATCAGAACACACAGGAGGAGATGCTGAGGCTAATGGAGGAGCAAACGGACATGATCAGGCGTCTGGTGGAGCTGTAGGAAAGGCAACAAGAGCACAGACTGCCGCGGCATCCATTGTAAAACCACCTGCCCTCCTCACCAAGTTCCATATCCTCCTCACCCAGATGCCCAAGAATGCAGGGGGGAGGCTCCGGGCACCCAGCCACTCTACTCCAGAGGATCGCCCAAGCAACTGAAGGCTGTCATTCAAACAGCTTTGATTTGTAGTGTGGCTACAAAAAGCAATGTGGCCTTGTCCTTTCCTCCTCCCCCATCCCACCCAGGCTACCTTGTCAGTGATCTCACTTTTTTTTTTAATAAATAAAGAATGCATGGATTCAAAACAATAGGGACTTTATTTCCTTTGCCAGCTGTGGTCGAAGGCGGGAGGGGGATTGGCTTACAGGGAAGTAAATTCAACAAAGGGGGCGGTTTTGCATCAAGGAGAAACACACACAGCTGTCACACTGTAGCCTGGCCAGTCATGAAACTGGTTTTCAAAGCCTCTCTGATGCGCAGCACACTTAGCTGTGCTCTTCTAATCGCCCTGGTGTCTGGCTGTTCAAAATTGGCCACCAGGCGATTTGCCTCAACCTCCCACCCTGCCATAAACGTCTCCCCCCTTACTCTCACAAATATTATGAAGCACACAGCAAGCAGCAATAACAATGGGAATATTGGTTGTGCTGAGGTCTAAACTAGTCAGTAAACAGCACCAGCAAGCTTTTAAATGTCCAAAGGCACATTCTACCACCATTCTGCACTTGCTCAGCCTGTAGTTGAACAGGTCCTGACTCCTGTCCAGGCTGCCTGTATATGGCTTCATGAGCCATGGGAGCAAGGGGTAGGCTGGGTCCCCAAGGATAACTATTGGCATTTCAACATCCCCAACGGTAATTTTCTGGTCTGGGAAGTAAGTCCCTTCTTGCAGCTGTTCGAACAACCCGGAGTTCCTGAAGATGCGAGCATCATGCACCTTTCCCGGCCATCCCACGTTGATGTTGGTGAAACGTCCCTTGTGATCCACCAGTGCTTGCAGCACCATTGAGAAGTACCCCTTGCGGTTTATGTACTGGTTGGCAAGGTGGTCCAGTGCCAAGATAGGGATATGCATTCCGTCTATTGCCCCATCACAGTTAGGGAACACCATTGCAGCAAAGCCATCCAATATGGCCTGTATATTTTCCAGAGTCACTACCCTTGCTAGCAGAAGGTCACTGATTGCCTTGGCTACTTGGATCACAGCAGCCCCCACAGTAGATTTGCCCACTCTGAATTGATTCCCGACTGACCGGTAGCAGTCAGGTGTTGCAAGCTTCCACAGGGCTATCGCCACTTGCTTCTCAACTCTCAGGGCAGGTCTCATCTTGATATTCCTGCGCTTTACAGCAGGGGAAAGCAACTCACACAGTTCCAGGAAAGTGGCCTTACGCATGCGAAAGTTTCGCAGCCACTGGGAATCATCCCGTACCTGCAATTCTATGCGGTCCCACCAGTCTGTGCTTGTTTGCCGGGCCCAGAATCGGCGTTCCACTGTATCAACCTGCCCCACTGCCGCCATGATGTCCCAATTGCCACAGCCCATGCTTTCAGGAATGTCTGTGTCCGTGTCCTCACAATCGTCCTCATGCTGGCGTCTCCTAGCCAGGTTCTGCACATACTGCAGAATAATGCACGAGGTATTTACAATGCTCACAACAGCAGCGGTGAGCTGAGTGGGCTCCATGCTTGCCGTGCTATGGCGTCTGCATGGGTAACCCAGGAAAAAAGGCGCAAAATGATTGTTTGCTGTTGCTTTCAAGGAGGGAGACAGACAGAGAGGGAAGACTTACGACATGTACCCAAAACCACGACAATGTTTTTGCCCCATCAGGCATTGGGAGCTTAACCCAGAATTTCAATGGGCAGCAGGGAGTGTGGGATAGCTTCCCACAGTGCATCACTCCATGAGTCGATGCTAGCCATGGTATTGAGGATGCACTCTGCTGACCTACTGTGCTTATATGGGGACATACACGATCAACTGTATAAAATCGCTTTCTAAAGATCGACTTCTATAAAATGGACCTAATTTCGTAGTGTAGAGCCAGCCTGCCACTAAGCTCAGCTCCATGTGACAGGGTGTAACAGTGCTCCAAGCATGTAAAGAGTTACTGGGATCCTGCCTATCACATGGCTGATCTGGGTGGGGCCTTCTTCTTCTTCAGCTATCCCTCGATGTAAGGATGGTGAGTTTTTAGGTGGCTGACGAGCCCAATTCATGCCCTGCAGATTTTACCACAGAAGTGACAGGTGTAATCTTGGAGGAGACATAGTTGTTGGCTGGACTGCTGTCCCCTTTCTTTCCTCCTTTGTCGCTTCTCTGTCTCATGAGTACATCTGTTCTCCTCAAAGTGAGCAGTGGTTTGGTGCATGGTGTGGCGCCACTGTGTTCTGTTCAGTGCTGAGTCCTCCCAGTTGGTTGGGTGGATGCCTCCCTTTTTAAGATGTACTTTCAGTAGGTCTTAGAAGTGCTTCTGCTTCCCTCCGCGAGTCCTTCTTCCCTGACTTAACTGAGAGAAGAGTATTTGCTTCGGGAGGTGAGTGTCAGGCATACGTACACAGGGGCCAGCTCAGCAGAGCTGATGTTTCATGACCTGCGCGTCTATATTGCTGATGTTGGCTGCAGAGAGAGCGCTGATTTTAGTGATTTGGTCTTCCCAGCTGATCCTGAGAATCCTCCTGAGGCAGCACTGCTGGAACCACTCCAGCCACTTGAGATGTCGTTTGTAGGTTACCCGAGTCTCCCACCCATAGAGAAGGGTGGGGATGACAACTGCCTTGTAACCAAGATCTTGGTGCCTTGCAGATCCCTATCATTGAAGACTCATTTGAATAGTCTTCCAAAGGATGGCCTGGCACAGCAGATCCTATATTCAATTTCTGTGTCAATGCTGGCTGTTTGGGAGAGGTGGCTACCAAGGTATGGAAAATGATCCACATTTTTCAGGGGTTCTCCGCTGATGGTTTCACATACAATGATGTGGAAAGGACTCTCCCCTCATCTCAGGTTAACAGGATAAGATTGTGTGGTGAGATTTCATATCAAAGATTGTACTACCCATTCTGTTCTTTGACATATTTATCTTTAACATAAATAACTGTAGGTCATCTTGCTGAGTCTACACTCTTTAGTAAGACCTAATGTAATGATATTTTAGATTTGCAAGTCCAAGTAAATTGGTCAAAAAGAGATTTGAACCATAACTTTAAGCAATTGTTTTTGATATTCTGAACTTGTCCCTTTCAGGTCAACCCATTCCAATAGCAGGGACCACATTCTTAAAAATGCCTTAGAGACAAGTGCATCCTTACTCCTTGGAGAAACACTGGCAGTGTGACAAATGCGTTAGGTAATAAAGAATTGATAATCGTAAACATTATAAGAAATTGTGGTTATTTACATTGTTCCTTGGTGTAACTGCTGAGCCTCAACTCTAGTGTTTGACAAATGCTTCCAAGACTGTATCGGTATTCAGTACATGCCTAGAATATTGGTTGTGTCTCCACTGGATTGGTGCACTATTGCTTGTATGCTTATGTGGTTCTGAGTGAATTAACAAACTGTTCATTGGTTGAGAGCACCCAAGTGAGATTTGAGAGATGCTGATCAAGGCAAAAGATGACCTGAAAAGAACCTGGAGTTAAGTTAATAGGCCAACACATCCATGTCTCAGTAAAAAGGGGTTATCCTATTATATTCCATTCTAATATTTGCTATAACACATATACAATTGGCAAATCTAGTTTGTCAGATCTCAGCTTTAAAATCTAACTGCCACCTTGGTTAATTCATAAAATTGACCCCCTTTCATGCTTATAGTTGTCCCCTAACTTGATTCTACTGTTAAAATTTTTATTACAGATGGGACCTGTGTCCCTGTAAACAGGTTAAACCCTGGGCAGTCCAACGCTATAGCTCAGTTATGGGGACAGTCAGATTCTATCTACATAGGCAGCACCAAACCATCTTATAACAGGATTGCCTTGGTAGACTGGCCTTAAAGCCACGGTGCAGAAAGCTGTCAGATATGCAAGAACAGCTCCCAGCTGAGCTCATTTTGGCTTTTGGACTCACTCAGCAGAGCTGCAGCCCATAGATCAAGAAGGTCCCTGATTTGAATGTGGAACTACAGTAATATGCAGGACACACACGTATAAATAGTCTGGCTGCCAGATGGGACATCCTCCGCTAATCACACAAGTCTGTCCCTGAGTCTGGCCACCATTCAGCAGACATAGCAGCAGTGAGTGGTGAAGACAAGCCAGAGAAATCACTTTTTCCCAGGGAACACAGTGGACTAAAAATCTATTTGTAACGCTTTGTTGGTGTTTTGGACAGTTATGGCACTTTATTCTAGATACAGATGGAGCTAAGAGTGAGAAAGATATAGTGACATAAGATTCCACACACACCCACACACCAAAAGATATCAGATTAAAAAAAGAAAGCATAGCTGATTTGATTCGGTCTCTTGCAGCAGGCAAATCTATATAGTTTTTTCAAGCCTTCTGTCTCCTGATGCCAGGTCATGCCATGCATCACCTTTAGGAATTGAAGGGCGAGGTGCATGACTATAAACAAGTGACTATCAAATGGGTGATTGCCATAGGAGAAGTAATAGAAGGAAAGGCCATCATCACCTAGTCTCAATCCAATGCTCTCATTGTTTGCATTTGATTTTACAGTTGTTCAGAATAGGGGAGACGCAGCGTTGCCTAAAGTCATCTTGTCTTTGCTCTCTGTTGGAGTTCTCATCGACGAAAGGAACTGAGACGTGAAAGGTTCATATGTAATAATACTTCTGTATTATATTTGCTAGCATTGTTGCTGAAGCTGTCATGAGATTTCTTCATGATAAACCCAAGTAAGCCTTTTCCAGAGCAACCCATTTTTACAGAGTAACACTGCAGTAATGTAGGCGCTTACATACCACAGTGATAGGTATTGTATAAATCCCAGGCAAAAACTACATTAAAACGGAATTACGGTTGAGAGTATATATCAGTAATTTAGGGTAATAAACTACAGCTTCCCTGAAATGTAATCCCAAATCAAGCATTACAAAACCAGGAAAGTCAGAGTTCAGGTTACACATTGAAAACAAACAAACAAACAAACTAAGGTAAGGAAATGCACAGTTCATAGACTCATAGACTCATAGACTTTAAGGTCAGAAGGGACCATTATGATCATCTGGTCTGACCCCCTGCATGCTGCAGGCCGCAAGACCCTTCCCTGGACTCTGCCGTTGAAGTCCCCAATCCTGTGTTTTAGTGACTTCAGTTTGGGCACCCAAAAACTTTTATCTCTGCCCTGTAGTGGCACCGTACAATAACCATATGATTAACGCATTTTAGTGTTTGTAGTATCAGATTAAATTAGACTAATTTTAAAAACACCGAATTTTTCTTCCCCCTGGTATGGAAGCACAATATTATTTTTCTTCTCCAAATATTTTTGTACAATGCCAAGTACATAATCAGCACAAAAATAACTAAAACTAACTAACTAACCAAGCAACAACACAGGGCAGTGCTTTTTTTTTTTTTTTTGTCTATAGAGATGGTAGTGTAACAGACATTGTCAGCTACTGGCCCCTCCCATCATTCTTTGTAACAATCTGTAATTTTAATATGTTCGTAAAAAACATTTGATCATCCACAAAAAGAGTAGATCACTTTACTCCCCCACATAGCAGTTGATGAGAGGCTGATATAAACATAGCTCATAATAAAATAGACAGATTAATGATGACATACTGATAACATGGACAAAGATGATCATATGCGGTTAATATGACAACATCAGAAACTGAGTGGAAGAGTTTTCACATAATGCTAAGTACAGGCCTTAACTGGATGAACTGCAATAATACAAGACTTGTCCTGACTTTGAATCTGAGCTGTGCTGTATGCATTACCACATGTAGCAGTATCCCTGTTTTGTGGAGGTCTTCAGTTGCTAGAGCTGTCAGTCCAGAACTCAATTTGCTAGACTTCTGCATAACGTTTCTGGTGTACCAGGGACTGTGACAGGGTGCTGTTAGCAGCTATAGATTGAGAGCTTTGGACGCCAGCATCCTGGTCACACAGGGTATGTCTACACTGCAATAAAAGATTGGCGGCACAGGCACAGCTCACCTGGCTTTGTTAACTGGGGCTCGGGCTGTGGGTCTAAAAATTGCTATGGAGATGTTCAGGTTCATGCTGGAGCCTGGTCATTGGGCCCCTCCCCCCTCGCAGGGTCCCAGAGCTCGGGCTCCTAGCAGTTTTTAGCCCTGCAGCCCGAGCCCCAAGAGCCTGGGCCAGCCGTGTGTGTTTAATTGCTGTGTACCCTTAGAATACCCAGGGCACTGGATGTATTTAAAGCAGGAGGGACTTAGGTAGTTTGGGTTTGGAAGGGTAGGAGGGATCACTTGCACCCATGAGCTAATGAGGTAATCAGCTCACCAGAGGGACAGCTCTGAGAAGAAAGCAAGCAATATAAAAGGCTGAGCCAGAGAGCAGGAAGGGAGCTCCACATAACTGCTGCTATGTTGTGATGTACCTGGAGCACAAACAATAGTATTGTAAAGACACTTGGTAGAGGTACCCTGTGGTGCTTAATTAACAAAAAATGCTTACCAGCCAGTTTCCAGAAGCTGAATGCAGAGCCTGTCACTTACTGCTTATGAACGATCCAAGATATTGGGCATCCCTTTGAGATGCCACTGCCAGTATTCCAGTGGAACACAGGGAGGCAGCAGCTAAAAGGTTAAAAAATCCGACTAGTAAAAACAAGTGTATCCCTCCAACCACGTACTTGGCAGGCAGATTGACAAGGGAGACTGGAAAAGCTCTGCTGGTATATTGCTGCTGTTATGGTGTATTGGGATTAATAACCTATAAACAACTAAGACAGATTTACACAAGAGACTGTAGCATGCCATCCACATGATTTTGCAGACTGATCCTGCCTGCCCATCAAAGTGCATGTTTATCCCAGACACTATAACGTCTCTGCTCTGATCAATCACACACATACTGGAATATGTGTTTTACAGGGAAACAAGAGGTTTGTCTACATTTTCTCATTAAAAAACAAAACAGATCCCTGCAATTATGCAATTAGGTTTTGAAGTACCTCAGTGCACGGGCACAAAGGAGCAAATGCCCACACAATTCTCCTATTGGCTGACTTCTGTGTGGTTCAATGGTTCGTCTGGTCAGTGGCCTGAAAGCCCAGGTCTGATGCAAATATAGCTTTCAATAATTTTTTAAAACAAAATCTCCCTTGTCTGGGTATTTTTCAGTCTCTTCATGTGCAATCACAGGTGACATGTTGTTTTCTAATTTTCCCCCTTGGAGTCCACTCAAAATTATTTTGTTGGTTAGGATCTCCAAGGGAAGTTTTAGGTCCTCTAGCCTTGTACAAAGAACAGGAGTACTTGTGGCACCTTAGAGACTAACAAATTTTTTTGCGGATACAGACTAACACGGCTGCTACTCTGAAACCTAGCCTTGTACAATTATTTAAATGCCTTGCAAAGTATTTTCAGACTGGCAAAATCTTATTCCATAATGATGTTATGCTGTAGCACAAAAACATCATATTGTGCTGTGATGAGAAAGTGACTTGACTTGATGATGCAGCATCACAAGATTGCGACACGAGGAGTTTGTCTTAGGATCAGTTTGTTGTCCAAAAGTGACAATTGTAAATGGAGGCTATAAAGTTTCCCCAAGCTTCATCTTTTCATCTCTACTTCTGCACCAGGTAAGCAAAGATTAAAAAATTGTACAAAAAGCTTGGCTCTCCCATGTGATAGATACAGAACTAGGCATCAATTCTCAGCTTGGTTGAAAATGTCACTGACCTCTAGATGCTCCGTTTTCTCATGAAGCAGTTCTGTGCTTGTCCTGAAGATCTAGTAAAATCTTGTTAATGGGCAAAGTGTTGCTGTTCACTGCCAAAGGAGAATTCTCTTGGGATATTTTGAGATACACAGTGAAATGGTTTCTTGTGCCTGATTATTTCAGCTTTTAAAACTACAGCTTAAAACTGGAAATGATAGGAAATGTATCTGTTATTTGTGTCAGAAATAGAAGTGCAGGGCTTTTATAAAAACAAAACAGGATTTGGGGTAGTTTGTGCTGTCAATGGATTAATTTACAGCAGCGGGAAAACGTCAGAAATTCTAGTAAGAGGGAGCCAGACGTCTTAGGGTGCAGAGAAGGAAAGTCTGTTCTACCCAAAATTTTGCAAAAATTTGCAAAATATACGCAAATCACATACAGAAAAGAGCTTTGCTTTGCTTTCTGAACTGGATTCTGAAATTAAATATAAACACTTAGGAAGACCCCATCTGATTTTCACAATAATCCTCAACAAACAAGCATCTCCCAGACTTGGTATGAAAATGACTATCATGTCTATTGAACGAGTCCATAACCATTCAGTCATCTACCCAGCACTAAGCTCCCAAACTCCTGTTGGGATGAATCTGGGGTAAATCTTGTTTGGATTCTTCAAGTCCAATCTCTTCTCTGATTGTTTGAATCCTCCATCACATAGCTGGAGAGGATTTCCCATGACACTGCACAAGGATTTAGAAATATTCCTCCACCATGAGTGCTCACAGACGTTTCCCGAACCCACAACCTAGTAAGAACTACTTTATAGCTTCAGCGGACTGGTATGCTTTGGCATCATTCTCAGATGATCAATGGTAGAATAAGGGGACTTCAGCTTCAAAGGGATTCTCTGCACAGAGTAGTTCCATCATGCCATGTTGCAAAGGTTACAATGTCAACCTTACTGGGCTAATAAGTCCTTGGCTGTTATTTTGAGAACTGGACTTCCACCCACCAGCCAAACTGTATTGTTCACTGTGGATGTATTGCTGCTCGGTCAAATTGAGTATGGAGCTAGTTTAAAGATAGAGGGGTTACCTGAAAGTTGGAGGCAGAATGCATGTGTATTTATTGGGCAGAAGGTAAGCAAGGGAGCACACCATCAATAACTTCTCACTTATAGGGAGGAACAGAGTTCACATTTTCCTACTTCAGAAGCACAGCCCTCTTCAACTTCAGCAACATTACAACTTATGGACAGAGCGCGCACTTGAGCAGGTCTATCATTCTGTCCAGCAGAGGACAGTTGTGATATAGGCACATTACATAGTCATAAATTTTACAGCCAAAAGGTAGAAAATGCATGTTTCGAAGTCCAGAAGGGGTGTGTTAAGCACATACAGGCAAAACATTAGAGTTCAGCAAGAAACAGAGAACATGATTCACACTGACAAATAACCCTTCTTTTTTTAGAATAAATGTCATTACAGTTTTATTTAAATTGGCCTAAATGGGAATAAAAAGTGTTTTGGGACTTGAAATACTGTGGATCTGCTGTGATCCAACCGAACACCACTCCACATGGATAGAAGTTGAGAAACTTGATTGTGATGCTACTTGGATGCAAAACAAATAATAAAATAAAAATAAATATAAAGGCACCCAAATGAATCAGACTGGAGCTAAATCAGAATCATAGAATTATCTTTAAAGTGGGGGCAGTATCACAGGGCTGTTGTTTGACTTAGTTATCTAATGTCCATAGTGCTTTGAACTTGCAATGTGTAGAGTTCTGTGTTAGTGAGCCGAAGTCACACTCTCAGGTAACATCAGGCTATGCCTTTCCAGGGCTGGCTTAAGTTTCCAGAGAGAAGCTTCAATGCTTCTCAGTTTGTGCCCCTGATTGCTCTTTTCCCCTCCTCTCCTTTTCCGTGCCACATGCACACACTGCCTTCCCAGTCGTGAATGCACATCTTCATCTGAACCAGTTCCTATGGTATGATTTAAGGCCTTAACTGAAAGCCTGACTGATTGGAGAAAATGAACTCTGTAACTAAGTTTTCTGTCCTTTACGTTCTCCTCTATTGAGATGATTCAGCACCTTGCCATGCTTCTTTGGTGTGCTGCATAATCAAGGTGCATATATGACAACTCAGTCACCGGGTTTGATGAAAAAGAGGGTGCTTGGGGGACAACTTCAGAGAGAATAGTTTCATGGAAAAGAGCTGAAAGGAAAATACATCCCCTGCTGGTTTTAGACGGTGTCATTCTAGGTACACCAAGGAACATCAAAGGCTGGGGCTAGACATCTCAGACAGCATGAGGGAAACATCTCCGCAAAGCAAAGAGGCTTGGACACAGCAGCTTGTCTTTCTCTCTTTGGGGTTCCCAATACATTACTTTTGTGGGGTGAATGAAAACTGATCCCTATGAACTAAAAACAAAGAGGAAATGCTTGTATGTCTCTAGATCAATAATTTTGTCTGTCTTTGTTTACTTTTCCATTCTACTGCACTTTAGGCAGGGAGCTTGTCAAATCTCATGAGCTACGTAGTAGCAGCCCTGATCAGTACCTGAAGGGGAGATTTATCAGGAAAACCTACTTTTGTAAGAAGTGACATGGGTGATTCACTACATGGAGGATCCCTCCCCTATTTGTCACTACCAAAAAAAAAGGCAGCACTCCAGCATGGTGTCAGGGGCTGATACTTGGGTCTTCTTTTGGATGAAATGTAAAGGCCAGAACCTGATTTATTTATTTATTTTTGCAAGAGCAAGGGCATCCTGGAGAAATTCCAGTTAGGTTCATTACATCCCAAACGACTAGCTGTGGGTCCAGTGGAGAAGTTCTTTACTTCTCCTCCTAGAGGAAGGGGTGTAGCCAACACAGAATTATTACAGCATTTCTTGCCCCCAAGAGATGGCTGCATTTTAAAGTGGGAGGCAACGGATACCTATACCTCCAGTTTATAATTCCGTTTGGAATTCTTCAGCTTGAAAGGCATTCTATAAATGCTAGGTGTTGTCCCAGATCAAATAGGGCTTCTGAGGTGTCACTCAAAATTACCCCGAGTCCACCTGAGAAAATGATTGGAATTTAGCAATCCCCATATGCGCAATTCTTTCTTAACACGGAGCTAACTCTCACCAGCACGCTCCACAGCCCCGCTAACATAACCAACAGGCAGCTCTTTTCTTGCGTTGGGCAGCTAGAAAGTAGCTGCATCTCCCTTCCTCTGCCACCTGGCATAGCTGCTACCTCTGCCACCCATTGCTCAGGTTTTCTTTGCCCACTGCTCCAGAGCTTCCCCTCACATTCCATTACTCACTTGACCCACTCAGACCCCAGTTAAGAAAAGCAATCTTATTCAGGAAGGCACATAAGCATGTGATTATCTTTAAATCAATGGGATTTAAGCACATGCATAAAGTTAACCATGTCTATAAGTGCTGTTCTAAATAGAGATGGACATACACACCTGCTTAAGTGCTTCTCTGAACCATCCAAGCTGCCACTGATTTCTGCCCCTTGCAAATCCTTACTTGAAAAAGCAAATAAGAAATTCAGCAGTGAAATGGTTAATCTTGGCAGGATGTAATAAATAATAATTCTTAACTGGTATATAGATGAAAAACACCACAGATTGTACGCAGGGTACAGAGGCAAGTCAACCTAGCCAGTATTAAAATCTGCAGGCTTGCAGGGAGTTAGGTGTTTCTAACTAGATGCTATACCTATAATCAAATCCTTCTATGGATACTGTGCTGCCACTTACTGCTCCCTCCAAGGAATCTCTTACAAATGAGCTTAATGACCCATTAGGTGAAGATCCAGGTGAAATAAAGGAAATTGGATGGAAACGTGCATCAAGCTGGGGCACAGCCTTCTCAGTGCAATAAACATGGCCTGTTGCCATGGGAATGTTTTGCACCTAACTAAGAGGAAGGACAGGAGGAATCATAAATATTTCAGTTGCACATCTGTATGCTACCTGCCTATGGGGAACAAAGGAAATGCTACTTCCTCATCAACAAAGACCCACAAGACACTTGGCAACCAGGTGGGCTCCAGTCAATCTCCTCCTAAGTGCTGATTATATTGAACCCTCTCCCAAATAACCCACTCCAGCTGCATCCCCCACCTTTAGACTGTTTTAAGTTTCAGTGCAGAAAGGTCATTTTCCAAATGATCTAGCAGCAAACTAGTACTGTAGCTTCCAGGAGCTAAGAGTGGGGAAAAAACAGGTTTATGGCATGTTGAGTTCAGTCTTTTCCTGCTCTTAGCCCTGATGCCGACTCTTTCTGACCCCTCCTGCTGCATCCACAGCCTTTGCTGAATTGGTCCCACCACAGCAGGGGTGTCAGACTGATTCTGTACAGAAGACTCAATAACAACATTCAGATATGGACCTAGAAGAAGATCTTGTGCTGTATGACTGCCAGGTGTAATCAGCTGATGGAGATGGGGAAATTCAAACACAAATGAAGAGGAAGGATTTTGTTTCTATTACTTACTGTCAGAATTCTATTTTTATTCTTTTATAATTGACAGATATAGTTAATTTTTAAGCATTTTTAAATTTTTTATCTATGAGTTTTCATAGTTGCTCAAAATTATGGGTTTGAACATTTTTTATTTTGATTTATTTAAATTTTCACAATTGCAAGAAATTATGGGGGGGGGAGACAGTAATTATTTAATAACAGTAGACACTGAGATTCAAAAAGTTAAAGCTTTTTAACCATTAATATACAAACTGGCAACATCACATCAAAATATAGAAAGTAAATATCCTTAAATCAGTGGTGGGCAACCTGCGCCCATCAGGGTAATCTGATTGCAGGCTGTGAGACCTTGCTGATGTTGACAGTCCGCAGGCACGGCCCCCCGCAGCTCCCGGTGGCTGCGGTTCGCTGTTCCTGGCCAATGAGAGCTGCGGGAAGTGGCAGGCTGCAGGGACGTGCTGGCCGCCACTTGTCGCAGCTCCCAGTGGCCGGGAACGGCGAACCATGGCATCTGGGAGCTGTGGGGGACTGTGCCTGTGGATGGTCAACATCAGCAAAATGTTTCTTGACCCGCAATCAGATTACCCTGATGGGTTGCCCACCACTGCCTTATATCAAATGCTAATAAATTATCAAACAGCATTTTTCTTCTTTGCCAATCTATACATTTTAATGATCAATAGAAATATTTTTCATCAGTTTGTGTGTGTATGGTGAAATTGGCATTTACCAACTTTTGCCCATAAAAATCAAATCCCTCCAAGCCTAATTATATACATATCTTTAAACGGAGACCCCGTGGGATCAGCATGGGTAAAAAATAAGATCATGACTGACACAGAAACAGTTCAAGACTACTTCAGACTACTAGTAATATTCATTCAGTCTTTATAATATTCATGTTGAGACAGTTATCCTGGGCTACCCAACCTGTACGAAAGAGCTTCCACAATTCTTTTACCTCCATTAGTTGGTGATAAGCCCTGCATACCAAGGAATGATGTACCAGGTTGCAGGTGCAATGGAGAGGCAGGCAATCTTTGGTATCCTTCCTGACAAAGACCTGCTTGTTAGAATTAGGCTCCAGTTCTTCAGTGGGATCCACCTTTGTGGACCCTTCCTCTTGCACAGAGTCCCATTGTCTGGAGTGAGCAAACCACTTTCATTCCTGGTGTAAACCTGCTGAAGCCCATGGAGTTACCTCAGGAATGGATTTGGTCCAAAGTCTATAGTACCTCCATTAATCTCATCTGTGTCTTCTTTAAACATCACTCCACTGGTGTAGTGGAAACAGGTTAAGAGATGGTTGGAGGTCTGAGGGGGGCTGAAATTATGTTGCTTGTGAGAGAGACTGTGGCAGATTCCAGGTGATTCTGGGACTGGTTTATTGTTGGGTTTTCTCTTTTCTGAGTTTATTTATTTATTTATTTTAAATCTCCAAGTGATGCTGTGATAGCTGGCCAGCTTCAACTTTTATTTAAAAAAAAAAAAACCCATCCCAAACCTACAGGTAATCTCATATTGGCATTTTCCAGAAAACTTTACTTCATCTGCTGGAGTCAAGTACAACTTGTGATAAATGAAGGCGGGGAGGGGTAGCTCGCTGTTATGGACATCCAGCCAGACAGTTAGCTATAAAATCCCTCTTAGTAGCTGTTCTCTACTTGCTTTACCTGTAAGGGGTTAAAAAGTCTCACTGCTATGGATAGGTAAAAAGAAGTGAGTGGGCACCTGACCAAAAGAGCCAATGGGAAGGCTAGAACTTTTTATAATTGAGAAAAAACTTCCCCTTTGTCTGTCTATGGTTGTTCTCCCAGGGAGAGGGGGCAGAGCAGCGATGCTGTAAGAAGCTTTGGCCCAGGTATGAAAAATCTTCTGTATCATACCTAGAAACTACTCATTTGAAACCCCAGATATGTAAGTAGATCAGGAAATGTCTAGGAAGACGCGATTACATTTATCTCTTTTATTTCTTTATGGCTTGTGGATTCCTCTGTGCTAACCCCAGGTGCTTTTGTTTTGCTTGTAACCTTTAAGCTGGACCTCAAGAAAGCTATTCTTGATGTTTAATTCTTGTATTTGCTCTTTTTAAATCTAACAATAGCCTGAGTTTTCAGATGTATTTTCTTTCTTTCTTTTTTAATAAAATTTACCTTTTTTAAGAACAGGATTGGAGTTCTGTGTCTTAAGAGGTTTGTGCACGTGTTTTTTTTTTTTTTTTTTATTAGCTGGTGGCAACAGCTGTTTTGTTTTGTTTTTCTTTCGCAGCTCTTCCCCGGAGGGTGGGGGTAAAGGGCTTGAGGGTACCCCACAGGAAGGAATTCCCTAGTGCGCCCTCCTGGGTTCACAAAAGGGTTTTGCACTTGGGTGGTGGCAGCATCTATCCATCCAAGGTCAGAGAAAAGCTGTAACCTTGGGAGTTTAATACAAGCCTGGAATGGCCAGTATTAATTTTTAGAATCCTTGCGGGCCCCCACCTTCTGCACTTGAAGTGCCAGAGTGGGGATTTAGCCTTGACAACAACTGTTATAGTTTTAGAGATTTCCTCAAAATAAATGAAGGCCCTGAGTTGACATTAATTGCACTACAGAGTACTGCTTCAGTGATATTGTTGTATGGTTCGGTGTCCTATTTTTGTATGCCATACAGAGTTTGTGGCTTTGCTATTTCTGAACCCTCTAGGGTAAAGTTAGCAAGAAGTTGGCATTAATTAGGATGAACTAATTAACATGGGGAAAAGGAGAAGGGTCACTTTTGCAAGTGGGTAATGAGTATGACGGACAATAGAATTATGCTTCAGGGTTAGATTTATGTGCCATCTGTCCCTAGTGTCAGATGCACCATACATCACAGCCCTACTGGAATGATGTGTGCAAAGAGCATAGTCAATTGCTGGGCATTGTTAGATTTGATTTACGTATACACCTCAAATCTCTCTGGTGTTGTTAGTCACTGTTTCAATTTCAGAAGCATAAGCATCAAGAAACTTCTTCAATACAAACCAGGGGGAGATGCAGAGCGTGTTTGCAAACCATCACTATGCTCATACATTATATCCCTTTCCCCTGTCCTTTGTCCATCTTGTCTACTTAGATTTTAAACTCTTCAGGACAAGGACTGTTTCTAATTCTATGTTTGTACAGTGTCCAGTTGGCCCCCAGCTAGTACGGTCATAAAAATAATCAATAATAATATTCTTCTGAGGAAAAAGGTAATATCACAGAATTTGGGACTGCAGTGAATCCTGCCAAAAAGTATTTGCAAAAACATTTGTTCAGACAGAAACTGCACATTCACCCCACTTCTATTAGCTTTCACAAACATTCATGTAAGTGAAATTATGTTCCCAAGAATGTTCACAGAATGGGACAGGAGTACTTGTGGCACCTTAGAGACTAACAAATTTATTAAAGCATAAGCTTTCGTGGGCTACAGCCCACTACATATATGCATCCGAAGAAGTGGGCTGTAGCCCACGAAAGCTTATGCTCTAATAAATTTGTTAGTCTCTAAGGTGCCACAAGTACTCCTGGTCTTTTTGCAGATACAGACTAACACGGCTGCTACTCTGAAATCTGTCAGAATGGGACAGTATCACAAGTAGTTGTGCCAATATGGATTTGCATGTGTGCATGCATACAAATGTATTTGCATGAGTATTCATGGCCATCATGAAATCCTCTTGGAGCTCCTGGAGGCTCCAGCCCCATTGTACCAGGCACTGTACAAATATATTACTAAATGATGGTTCCTACCCCAAAGAATATACACTCGAAGTAGTGGAATAAATCCATGAATAATGGATGATGAACAGCAAATATTCAAAGCAGTAGTTGTGTTCAACAGTTTGAGAGCAACCCCGAGGCTGGAATGTGTTGGCATAAACAATAGAATGAATAGCTCTGAATAAGGGAAAAGTTCAAGTCCTGACTTAGTTTATCAGAAGACATTACTGCTGCCAGCCCTGCTGGGTTTCAATCTTCCACTCATCAGACCCTCAGGGCCTTGAATCAGGGTCCCTCAGATATCAAAGCAACAGCTCTGCCATGGGAATATGCTTTAATTAGTCCTAGTGACAACACTATCTTCATTTCAGGCCTCTATCACTGCGATTTATCTGATATACCTACTGTGTTTTCTATGATGCTTATCACCAGCTTTGAGCATTAACATATTCGGCCTCCCCCCACTATTCTCCTCATGAAGTGTGGAAATATTATTATAGATAAGGAAGCTGAGACATAGAGAGAAGTGACTTGCCCACAATGAGCCAAGAAAAGAATGAGGACCTTCAGACGTCCAGGCAAGCACTTTAAACACTAGACCAATGGTTCTCAACTTTTCCAAACTACTGTGCTCCTTTCAGGGGTCCGATTTGCCTTGCATACCCTCAAGTTACACCTCACTTAAAAACTACTTGCTTACAAAATCAGTCATAAAAATACAAGTGCCACAGCACACCACTGCTGAAAAATTGCTCACTTTCTCATTTTTACCATATAATTATAAAAAAATCAATTTGAATATAAATATTGTACTTACATTTCAGTGTATAGTATATAGAGCAATAAAAACAAGTCATGGTCTGTATGAAAATTTAGTTTGCACTGACTTCGCTAGTGCTTTTTATGTAGGTTGTTGTAAAACTAGGCAAATATCTAAATGAGTTGATGTACTCCCTGGAAGACCTCTGCATATCCTGAGAACCACTGCACTAGACCATCCTTCCCTTCAAGTGGAGAAGAGGGTGACCTTGAAATCATCATGAAGTGTGATGTGAAACCCTGGAAGGGGCTGGAGATGTTCTTATGATAAGAGGTAGAGAGAGAGGCGGGAAGAGGATTCTGCAGTCATGGGCATTAGCGTGAGGGGGCGGAAGGATTGTTTATCTTTATCTTAAAGAAGGAAGGATTGTTACCTTTATCTTAAATGAACTGATTTTTTAACTGGGTATTAGGATGGGATGTTTTCAGTCCCCAGGGGATAAAGAAGTTGGTGAAGCCTAGGCTGGCTTATCCTGATGCTACTCAAAAGCCTCTTTGGTAAATCTTTGAGGCGCTGAAAAGGTCATTTGAGATTAAATAGATGCTCTGATAGACAGCCCTTTGCTGTCCTTTAACACCCCTCCCCATCTCCTCAGTTAGCTCACAGGAGCATCATGCACGGCAGCATCCAAACGGGCACAGGCGAGCCTTGCAGCAAGCACATGTAACTGTTATTAGGCTGTTGCTGGGGTTTATGAGATTGGAAAGCTGTTTATTGGTATTATTATTTTTCAAAAAGAGCATTTGTTCACCAGGAGGTGGTCTTTCCAACTCCTCCTACAGCTCTAAATATTATGGAGTTCTTCTCCAGGGAAGAGAACACAGCAAACTAGCCCATATGCTGAAGTTGCTGCTTAACCAGACACTATTACTAGCATCAGCTAAAAGCTTAAATTTACCGGTAATGAACCTTCCCCCCACAGCCCCAAAGAAATTAATTTGCTCAAGTCTTAACTAGCAAAAAGTGTCTTTTTTTTTCTTTAAAATGTTCAGAGTGGATTTAAGGCTAATAAAAGAGAGATTGATCACAGAAGCTGGAGAATGAGAAGGGAAGGGCTTCTCCCAATGCTGCTCTGCCGTAACTCCTCAATCATGATGTGCAGAAACGTCAGCTGCTTTATTTCTGGGCTTCTCTCGAGTAGACAGTAGGGGTGCGTCTGGATAAATGGCTGGCAATATCTAGATGCAACCTAAACAGGATTTGAGTCTTAGTCTCCATAAATGGAAAGCTAGCAAGTGAGGCCACTGTATCACTGAGCCTCTGTAAGCATGGGCACTGACCCACAATAGATGAAAGTCAACCTTCTGGGTTGGCTGTGTGGGACTCAGCAAGGATTCCCCTCCAAGTGGTGAGCTTCCCTTCTTGCTGAGTGGAAGGAACTGGCATGCTTCTGAGCTAAGGTAGCACCACAGCAGACCTTGAATGGACAAGAGTGAATTGAGGGTATATAAGGCTATGGACTGGATCTACCAGAATGGCATATGCTTGTAAAACAACTTTAGATAGATTCTTCCTCCCAGCCTCCAGCTGGTCCCTTATCTGCCTCCCGTCATTCCTGAGGGCTGTGCTTCCTCTCCCATAAGGGAAGCGAGTTGGCTGCTCTCAGCTGTGAGCTGTGCTTCTATCTCCTGCTCTCCTAGATTCACTGTTTCATCCAATCCATGCCCATAGATGGAGGCAGGGCCCACAGCCACCATAGCTGATGACTAAAGGCAGGTATTACCCAGGTCTCAATGGAATCCCATCCAGTCCTCTTTGACCAGAATAGCACCTCTAATCACCTTGAGTTAAAGTGTGAAAAATGCTGGTAGTGGATGAACTCTTAGGGCTCTCTGAGGAATTTGAGAGACATGCACGGGGGGAAGAGAATGGATTTTGTTGGGAGAACAACAGCTGTTAGCTTTAGACAATCCATTCCTCCAATTTCTTAACTTTATTTTTAACTCCAAAAGTTGGCTAGCAAACGTATTAAAGTTAAAAGACTCTCAGGCTTCCTGCTGCTAACAAAGAGTTTGCTTTTAAAGTGGGTTTTATTAGCTTCATTTTAGCAAAAGGCTGAATCGATTATTGAACCATCAATGTGAAGCTCTTGCTTTACAAAAGCAAATACGTAACTCATTAGATTGACATTACGGTGTAGGTAAAATTATGCCAAGCACACAGGACCCCATTATTTGGGTAAGGCACAACCACTCATGGAAGCTACTGCAATTTTCACTGTGATGTCAATGGCAGTAAATTTCACCCTGTGAATGAACAATAAGATCTAATTTACTCAAGGTCCTGGCAGTGTTTTGAAAAAAGTCTCAAAGGGTTTCCTTGACATCCTTTCTGTGAATGAATGAAAGATATCAATGCTTGTGCAATGAGGATAGCCAGAATTTCCCTTCTGTTACAAAGATCTCAGCTGATTCCTCTTCTTTCCTGCCCTCCACCAGCAGTGCTTAATTTGTGCCAGGGAGTGCCACGGCTGAGCCACAACACTTCTAGGCTTGGCAGTTCACAGCCCTGGCACCTCTGGACTTGCTGCCTCAGTTTTGAAAGTAAAGGCAAAAAATAGCTTGAGCCCCAGCACTTCTTTCATTACAAATTAAGCCCACCAGACTTCTGAAATGTTTTTCTCCAGCTACCCTGCTCCAATGACATATATGATCCAGTCCACAGAACTGTCCCTTCAGAATATTACATAAAGACATGGAAGAATTGTGTTGCTTTTCTTCTTCTCTCATTTTGGTCACCATATTTCAATCCAGCGGGCCTGCTATCTGACCGCATGCATTACTCCCAGCTAGGACAGCACACAGGGCTGACGGTTGGGGCATGCCACCATCTTTGCTGTAACTGAGAAAAGACAACAGTAAGGATATCAAACCATGAAATCATTGCTTTATTAAGAGCTGCTGGGATTAGCTGCTTTCCTGCTTGTATGGGCACACTGCCCACTGCTACACTTTCTGTACTGAGGGGTTGTTGTGACGTTTCACTCCATATTCTTTATGAAAATACAGTAACTCCTCACTTTAAGTCGTCCTGGTTAAAGTTGTTTTGTTGTTGCTGATCAATTAGGGAACATGCTCATTTAAAGTTGTGCAATGCTCCACTCTTGCATTGTTTGGCTGCCTGCTTTCTCCACAGCTGGCAGCCTCCCTATGCTCCCCCTCCCCACAGCACCTCCTGCCCGCCGGCAGACCCCGCGGATCAGTGCCATCCCCCTCCTCCCCCGCCTCCTGCCCGCGGCAATCAGCTGGCTTGCGGCGTTTTGGGGGCAGGAGGGGGGGAGCGAGGACTCGGTGCGCAGGCTCCCCCTCCCTCTCCTCCCTTCTAAACGCTGCAAGCCAGCTGATTGCCCCAGGCAGGAGGCAGGGGGAAAGTGAGGGGGAGCCTGCGCGCCAAGTCCTCGCTCCTCCCATCTCCCTCCTGCTCCCTAAACGCTGCAAGCCAGCTGATTGCCCTGGGTAGGAGGGGAGGAGGAGTGAGGACTCTGCGTGCAGGCTCCCCCTCCCTCCCCTGCCTCCCAAACGTGGCAAGCCAGCTGATTGCCTCAGGCAGGAGGGAACGGGAGGAATGAGGACTCGACGTGCAGGCTCCCCCTCCCTCCCCTGCCTCCTGCCTAGGGCAATCAGTTGGCTTGCGGCATTTAGAAGGGAGGGGAGGGAGGGGGAGATGCGAGGACGCAGCATGGGAAGTAAAGGGGGAGGAGGTGGGTGGGGGAAGAGGCAGGTCAAGGATAGAGGCTTGGGGGAAGGGGGGGAGTGGGTGGGCTAAGGGTTGAGCCCCCCTCCCCTGGTGTTTGCAGAGTAGGGGAAGCTGCCGCTGCTGCACAACGTGCTTCTCCTAGCCTACAGCACCTTCAGCCTCCTTGCCTGCATCATCTCCAGTGCCAGTGGGCTGTGCCAGTGTAGGGTAAGGCAGGGGCACCTCCCAACTATAATACAGTACCCGTATTAAATTGCTTGTTTAAAATTGTTTAAAATTTATACCTGTATTAAATTGCTTGTTTAAAATGTATATAATTCCTTTTGTCTGGCAAAAAAAAAAAAAAAAAAAATTCCCTGGAACCTAATCCCCCTATTTACATTAATTCTTATGGGGAAATTGGATTCGCTTAACATCATTTCACTTAAAGTTGCATTTTTCGGAAACATAACTACAACATTAAGTGAGGAGTTACTGTATGCTTATGATATGAATATGACATAACCAAGATGTACTTTATGCAAGATGGGCCTTGTAAGGTATCATTGGAAAGGTTATAATTTACTGAATGTGATTATCCAGTTTGTATGCCTGTATCATTTCTGTATTTGAAGTTAGGAATATTAACTATGTATCTGAATTTCAACTATGCTACTTTGGGTGACACCCACTGCTAACACTTCAGGTACAACAATGGGAAAGCCAGATAGGGTTGATGGCCCATCAGAGAGGACAGTGGACTGTGAAAAGGCTTGGCCTTCCTGCGGATGCTCCATACTGCCACTGACTCATGGACACTGTGATACTACAGTCAGGTGGTCTTGTCACCTGATACTAAACATTACCTGGGACTTCTTGTAACTTTCCACTGGAAGAGAAAGGGGAGGGGTCAAGTTTGAGAAAGAAAGGATTCCTGCCTTATGTAAATCCTATTTAAGGGTGGGGAGGAAGGTAAACAGGATTCCTCCTCTCCATGACCTGCCGGCCCAAGAAGAAAGACTGCTAAAGCGACCTGAAGGAAAGGCGGGTGGGAGTCCAGACTGAGATAGGAGGCCAGTCTGAAAAGAAATAGAACTGGAACTCTGAACCACAGAAACTTTGCAACTTCCCTAAAATTTCTTTAAGGTAAGAAATTACATTTTGTAACCTGCTTCTTAAGTATAAAGAACAGGAGTACTTGTGGCACCTTAGAGACTAGCAAATTTATTTGAGCATAAGCTTTCGTGGGCTACAGCCCACTTCTTCGGATGCATAAAATGGAACATATGTTGTGGAGATATATATCACATTGGTACCAATATATCTACCAATGTAATATATGCTATCATGTGCCAGCAATGCCCCTCTGCCATGTACATTGGCCAAATCGGACAGTCTCTATGCAAAAGAATAAATGGACACAAATCTGACATCAGGAATCATAACATTCAAAAACCAGTAGGAGAACACTTTAACCTGTCTGGTCACGCAGTAACAGACCTGAGGGTGGCAATTTTGCAACAGAAAAGCTTCAAGAACAGACTCCAACGAGAAACTGCTGAACTTGAATTGATATGCAACTAGATACAATCAACTTAGGCTTGAATAGAGACTGGGAATGGCTGAGCCATTACAAACATTGAATCTATTTCCCTTTGTAAGTATTCTCACACTTCTTATCAAACTGTCTGTACTGGGCTATCTTGATTATCACTTCAAAAGTTTTTTTTCTCTTACTTAATTGGCCTCTCAGAGTTGGTAAGACAACTCCCACCTTTTCATGCTCTCTGTATATGTATATATATCTCCACAATATATGTTCCATTCTATGCATCCGAAGAAGTGGGCTGTAGCCCACGAAAGCTTATGCTCAAATAAATTTGTTAGTCTCTAGGGTGCCACAAGTACTCCTGTTCTTTTTGCGGATACAGACTAACACAGATGCTACTCTGAAACCTTCTTAAGTATATTGAGCTGAGCTTGCGTACTTTGGTTTATTTGCTCAGTAATCTGCTTTGTTCTGTCTGTTATTTCTTATATTCACTTAAAATTCACCATTTGTAGTTAAACTTATTTCTTATGTGTACAATTCATAATTGAAAAGGGGGGGGGGGGAAGGCTGTGCATACCCTCCTCCACATTGAGGGAGGTGGTGGATTTCATAATATATCTTTGGGTCTGCACTCCAAGGGAGGTGAACATCTGAGTGCGGGGGCAAGTCCCTAGGCTGAGCCTTCCCAGAACTGATCTCACTGTCTGTTTCGTTCTGTAGTTTGGTGTGGCCCTGCCTGTGTGTGTGCTGGAGGAAGCTTAATAGCTTGGCTCAGCAAGACAGGTAAAAAGGGTGCCCAGGTTGGCCTAACAGCACATCAGGTGGCATCCTAAGGGGGGCAACCTGTCACAGTTGTAATCATACTTTGGAGTGGATTCTTAGCTCATGGGACTGGAGGTGTGGCACGATGAAAAGAAATGGCTGGGGGACGTATGAAGATGGAAAGGACACTCACAAGCACACACTATCTCATCTCTGAATTGTCACAGGATAGTGATGTCAGTTACCATGGAAGTTAGCTAGATGGCCCTACCACAACAAGTGTCTAAGACCAACCTTCATATCATCACAAACTCTTGGTGTAAAGCACACACTATGGCAATGATGTGAGAGTTGGGTGCCACATGAGTAATATGGGCTCTAATCTAATGAACCAATAGCATCGTTTCTGCAGGAAGTTTAGCCTATTCTGTATAGCACTTCCACAGCTGGAGAAAAAGAAACTGAGATATGGATTGTCAATGAGTAGGAGACACAAGCAGAGCAGGAATGCTGGAAAAACCTAGGAGAAACAGGCAGCAGGAAAACCAGTTATGAGCTTGCAGCGCGACACAACACACAGCAAAAACACACCAAAAAGCTTTGTGTGATTCTGGGCTGCATACACAAAGGCATCGTCATGGAGCAGGAAGGCAACAATTCATCTCCCTGTGGCCTAGTGGATCCAAACCAGCTGTAGTACACTCACTTCTCACTATCTCAGTACCAGCAAGATGTTAGTATAGTGGAAAGAATTCAGAGAAGAGAACTCACATGATTAATTCCTGATTTATGAGGAAATATTAAATAATTAAAAAGTGGAAATTATAACCTTATCCAAGTACTTGAGAGGCCAAGGAATGACAAGAATTAGTTAGGGCGTTCCAAGGGCATATAAAGAATGAGTAAAAGAATGGATACAAGCAAAGGAAAACTCAGGTTTAATATTAGGATACATTTCTTAACTGTAAGATCTGTTGGACTGTAGAACAGTCTCTTAAGGAGACTGGTCATTTAAAAATGAATAGGACAAAGCACACAGAATAAGAGAACAATTATGCATTAGCTGAAGCATGTGAGAGGAAACAGGCTAGATGACTCAAAAGGTATTTGCCTTCTCTACCTTCTCCGATTTCCCATCATAAACCAGCTAGCTAGGGTGCCCACCACCTTGGAATCTGGATGCTGAGTCGCTGACTAACAACAAAAGAGAAGGTTAACATTGAGCTGGCTTCACCTATGGAAAGACTGAACACACAGCAGCTGAGAGAAAACAGAGCAGAACAAGACAGGCCTGTCACCTGGAAATGATCAAGAGCAAATGGAAATCAGAAAGGACATTTTCTTGAGATGAAAGAAAAGGAAAGAAATTAAGACTGGGAGCTCAGGACTGCTGACAGAAAGAGGCCACTTTACGTTTTTTTCCCCTGCCGAGGCTGTGCTTATTGTTTCCCCATCGTAGCTGTGTAATAATGTAAATGTGCCACTTCTTAAGTTAGGGTCATGGTGAGTGTCATTACATGTTTCACAAAAGTTCATTCCAATTGGGCGTAATGTTTCACCAGCTGAAATACCTCGAGCCAGAAACTACAGCTCTGCACGGTAATAATAGCAACAAGACGATGAATAACAATACTGAAGAATGGCAAAGTCCTTTTGAAAAATATTCAATTTCCGAGTGCTTTAGTATAAGATACCTTGTTAAAATTTCTAGGGGCAGAAGGGGGGAAATAAGTCACCTGCCCTGGAAAGGTGCCTTTAAAATATGGATTGAGGAAAAAGTATGTATTTACAGAGAAAGGTAATGTAGAAAGCCCTGGGCTGTGACCTGAGCACGGGACTGGGAGCTACAAATGCCTGAGTTCTAAGATTGCCTCTGCTATTCTATCCCACAACACCATGATATCTGAGGGCCTGCCAGCAGTGGCCTAAGCAATGTGATTAGTATATAGGCTTCCTATGTAACATTGGGAAAGTAATTTAACCTTATTGTCTATGTTTTCCCATCTGTAAAATGGGAATAATATCTCACAGCAATGTTGCAAAGGTTAGTTAGTTAAAGCTTACTTAATGCCATAGGTATAGTTTGCGTTCTATATTTGGGGAGGCAGCTCCAATTCAGTCTAGGCCAATGGGGCCGTGCGTGGGGAGGTGGGGGCGGCGGGAGAGGGAATGCCATGCCTGCCCGAGACTAGCAGTTTGAGGGGCAGATATAGCTTCCAAGAACTGTAAAAGCCCTGGGTGATGGATGGGAAGGCTTTGACATCCTTGGTAATTGCAGTCTTTCATTTGTATTGTACTTTAGTCTTAAAGGTCCTCAGAATACTTTTGCAGATGGTATATACAGGGATTACTTCACCCACCAGTGCAACGCAGCCACCACGCAGAAGCCATCCTACCCAGCAATTTAAGACAGGCTTTTTCCTGGAGGAGAGGAGATGAAGAATAGCATCTCCTGCTGAAACTACAGGGCATTTAGGTCAGCAGAAGGTATAGGATGGTTGTAAGGACATCTTTTCAGAGAAGGCTAATTCTCTACCTTATCCCCAACGATGAAAAAAGAGGCAGTATGGTATAGTGGAGTGAGCACAGGACTGGATGACAGGAACATCCATTCTGCTTGTATGACTGTGTGGCTATGGAGAATCACTTAATCCCTCTGTGGCAAAAGCCAGTCCTAATGCTGCACCCATGAAGCCCAGGCCAGAATTTGTCCATGTCTCAGTTTCCCATAAGTTTGGGATAATAATACTCACTAACTTACCTCCAAGTGTGCTGTGAAGATTCATTAACAAAGCCGGGTGAAGACTGGAAAATGTTTTCAGTGAATTTAAAAAACATAAATCTTTAAGAAAACTGGCTCCAGCCACGTTCATGCCCCTTTTGCTTTCTGAGACTATTCTAGAGTACATATTTACTGGCAAGAATGTTTATAGAATCAGTGAATATTACAGAATAACTACAGAAGATGTTTCAGCTTCGTAAACATGAGTATTTGCAATTGCACCAGAAACCTCACTGTGGCCCCAAGTCTGGGAAACTTCCCTTTTCAATACAGCCCTTAAGCACATGCTTAAAGTCCTGACCTGTGACCTGAAAAAGTTACTTTCATCCAACAGGAACAGAAATAATTCCATGTGACCTACCGCATGTAACAAATCAGAGCAGTTTGAATTTTGAATACTCTAGTGAACTGATCACAAACTAGGTACAGATCCAAGAATCATTCATTTTATTTGTAGAATAATGATAAATTCAAGAAAACCACAATCTGCTCACAGACTAACTTGTAATCTGAAAAGGAGATGCCATTCATCAAATAAGTTATTCATGACTAATTATTCACTCAGCACTAACTTCTCTGCAATGGCTTGGAAAATGCAAAGTGCTGTGCAAGTACTCACTATAGTTCTTATTAGATCTCTAATGTTATTATAAGACTCTTTTAGACAGTTGGTGCTGCCTAACTAGACCTCACACAGACACCAAAATCACAAGTTAGAAATGAAAGAGGCCATTAGATAAGCCAACTCATTTCTCTACCAGTGCAGGATTGTTCCCTATGGTACATTTGCAAGTGCTTTTTTCAGTCTAGTTTGAAACGTCCCGAGTGAGGGGGGGTTTTACCACTGCCCTTACAAGACTATCACAGCCTAATCTCTCTGCTAAGAGGTTTTTCCTCATAGCTGCCTAAATTAGGCACTCAGATATGACAGTGATGATACAAATATAAATACTAAGTGCCAGATTCCTGGTAACACTCTGGACACTTTGTACCACTTCAACGATGCAAAGCAGCCATAAACTTGATATAACTGGTCTGTTAAGTCAGGTTTATGGCTGCTTTGTGTTGCTGGAGCAGCACAAATAGCCAGAGCATACAAGTGAATCCAGCCCTAGATAGATGGAATAGATATTTCCCTTTCTTAATATCAGATCAAGTCAAGGACAAAGAAGCAGCAAACCAAGGACAACATTTCTGCTCATGTGTGTGTGAACTGAAGTGAGGGAAGATGCCATATTGACAACCCGAGGGATCTAAGATCTCTGTTTATCCACAGAGCAGATACAACATGGATAACTGCCCTGGAAGCTTCCCCATTCTGCTCTGCCAACGTGCCTCAATGCTAACCTGGCAGAAATCGTTCTTGGGCTGGAAAGTGAATTCAGTCTCCATGGCCCATTCAGACCATGACCTCTCTATTAGAACATGCCAATGGTGAGGGTGAATTTTGTACTGTCAATACTTATCCACTAAGAACTGGACTGAGACTAACCAATATTCCACCTAAACAATTCTTATATCTAGTAGCATTTTTATATCTATTGGATTCATTTGCAAACCATTTGTACTATATCAGCAAAATCACCAGTGAGCTATCGTGGGTACATTCATTTTTAAGGAGAATTTATGTTACATTAAGAATGGCATCTTTTTAAACAGAGGAAAATAGATCTGAAATCCCAGGAGACATGCAGAGAAGGAAGCCTGTGTTTTAGAAAACTTCAGTTTATTTTTTGATTGCAGCCAAGATGTGCTGTAGCTTTTGCACTGCCTGTCACCAAGAACTGTATCTGGGTCAGCAAGACACATGAGCAATAATTAAAGTGCAGTGCTGCATGAGCACCACAGCCTCAGCTCACTTGATAATTCAGACAAGGAGAAATCTGAACAGCTCAATTCAGATGAGCTAATGTGTTTATACAAGTTTGGAGAGAGCATGGTTCTCAAAGGGAAGAGAAGAATCAAAGGGACCATCGGAAAAGCTAATTCTATGTAGCAATCTTTGTCTCACCCAAGGAGAGGTTATACTGAGGTAAAACCAACAATCATTGAACTGTGTAGCCATGAACCTATTGACAAGGCAAACCAATAGCAGAAAAGATCTGGGACATTCATGCATTTAGTAAACACCAAAAGGAAATGCTTTTTTTAAATATATAATTTCAAACTAAATTCACATAACAATAATAAATATTTATATAGCACCTTTGATCCTGATGTCCACTAACGCAATTCATAAATGCCATAGACAGAAATCCCTTCCCAACCCAAAATGCAGCCACCACTGAGGTTTATAATTGTGCTCTATCATACAGCAGTCACAACACTACACTACAATTTAAGGCAGCAAGTGAAAGAGAATGTCCTACCTCAGCAGTTCTCAAACTGTGGGTCGGGACCCCTAAGTGGGTCGGGACCCCATTTTAATGGGATCGCCAAGGCTGGCTTAGATTTGCTGAGGCCCGGGGCTGAAACCAAAGCCCGAACCCCACCACCTGGGGCCGAAGACAAAGCCCTAGCCCCACTGCCTGGGGCTGAAGCTGAAGGCCAAGGGCTTCACCCCTGGGTGATGGGGCTCAGGTTACAAGCCTTCTGCCTGGGACTGAAGCCTTTGGGCTTCAGCTTTTGCCCCCCCACCCAGGATGGTGGGACTCAGGCTTTGGTTCCCCCCCCCACCTCTCCCTGGGGCAGCGGGACTCAGGCAGACTCAGGCTTAGGTCCCCTCCCACCCCCCTGGGGTTGTGTAGTAATTTTTGTTGTCAGAAGGGGGTCATGGTGCAATTAAGTTTGAGAACCCCTGTATCTAATTGAAACTGCAGGTTGAATAAAAGGAGAGCAAATGATCCAAGCTAGCATTTGGCCAGTTCTCAGGTCCTTCCAGCAGGTGCTCAGCACCTTGCCCTATCAGACCTTATATTTGGAGTAATTTCAACAAGCCAATAGACCTACAAAAACTCCACAGTGGTTTGTATTGTGCGTATGTTTTGCTTTTTTGGAAGAGAAGGTATTGGGTTTCATTGGAGTTGCATTTGGGACACCTGGATGTACATGTCTGAACAGTGCTACTCAAATTCAGTGGAATTAACAAGAGGTGCAAGATCAAGACTGTCTGTGCTGAGAGTTTTCTTGTTTTTTTCCCTAAGTTTCTAAGAATCTATTTTCAGCAGAAACATATGTGCCAAATAAGAGCATGGAACATTCTGACACCTTAAATTAGCTCCTGGTTTGTGTTACAGTTTAACTAAAAATCACACAATGATCTAGAGAAATAGGCTCTGGAGTCTGGTGGATATTTTTTTTCAAACCAAATGCTCTGATGAATTTCATAGCTATGCTGTTCCGACGTGTCCCCATGTGTGCATAATAATTGGATCATTACAGAAAAAGAGGCAGAGAAAAAAAAACTTTCTTATCTTCATCTGCTTGGCCCCTTGCTGTCTCACAGAAAATGTAAATGGGAAGGTACCTCAATTGATTTTTATTCTGTTCTCAAAAGCTGATTGTCAAAACTGACTTGCGTTCAATCAAGAGAATGCTTGACATTTGACAGGCTGTCATCTGAAAGACAAATGTGTCCAATCAGAGCCGGCTGAGCAGAGATGACCTTCACTACTATTTCTTGGTGCACTGAAAACTAATAAATTAAGTGTGAGAGAGATTAGAGATATAGGCAGATAGGAGGCAGTTATTTGGACAATCTGAATACATTTCAACAGTGGGGGAAGAGTTATGTTGTCTCTTGAGATGGCCTTGGCAAATTCAGCATTCCTCAGGCTACTTCTCCTGCCTGCTTTATTTCAGAACCTCTGGGCATAAGAGAGTAGCCATTTCTGTTACAGGAAAAGTACTGTATAACAGAGCAATCAAAATGCACAAGGCATATTGGAATCCATTATTGCTATGAACAGATAATGTAAATACCTACCTAACCGTCACAAGCCATTGCTACAACCACCTAAAGGGAGCAGCGGGAATAGGACTTATCACATTCAGCTCCACCCACTCTGACTCTCTCCAGCGAGCAGCTTGATTAGTTTAAGCCAGAAGAGGCAACTTGGTTAAGCTCCTGAGTAGGTTTGCTGCATACATTTTGCCCAGCAGAGGGCAATAGAGCCAGTTCATTGCAATTGTTTTACCGGTAGTTCTTTCAAAGGCCTGGCATCACACATCACCAAGTGATATAGCGGTGGATCAGAATTAGACACCTTTCCCTAGATTTCTTCATATACCACAATGGTCTGTGGACTGCAGGGTGAAAACCTGCATCTCAAACTATGTGAGATATAACAGGACAAATCTCGCCAGGCGAGCGAGCAGTAGGATCTGTGAAAAGGAACTGATTGGTGGTTGATGTTAACAACAGGGACTTCACTGTCACGTGCTGGCGTGATAGCCTCAACCACAGTGGGTGTCATGTTGAAAGACATGTAGTTGGTGGGCTAAAAAGGTCACTGAATATGGGCAAGTTTGGGTTATCACGTACCTTCCCAAGCAGCTTGCCACCTGCAATCTCCCTCCTGATGGAAGGGGAAGCAATATGGCTCAGAACTGGAAGCCATGGAAAATGAGTTGGTCAGAGAGTTCCTGTGATGATATGCATTGTTGAGTTGAGCTGCACCTTAACAAATTTGGTGTGTGCCAACCGACTCAATACTGGTGCACAGTACTCTAGTATTGAGTACAAGGTAGCAAGGGCTGAGATCATTAGGGTTGGAGCATGAAGAACCTGCCAGTTTGCTGGGAAGGTTGTTGCATGTCTTGATCTTCACTGCTATCTTGCTCACGTGGCTTTTATATGTCAGTGTTCGGTCAAGGGTCATGCCTAAGTAAATTGGGTAAGTTTCATGCTTCAGCCTCTGCCCATTCATTATGATGTTTAGTTGCCTCTTAGAGTTGGCTTGGTGGAGGTGGAATGTGCTAGAGACTGTCTTGCTGGTGCTACGCTGAAGACGCCATGTCTTGCAGTAGTCGGCCAGCTTTGCAGCATCGTCACTCAGGGTCTTCTCCGGCTCAGAGGAAGTCAGAGTCTGTAGCCCACAGCAGATGTCGTCTGCATAGATGAACTTCCATGACTGGGTTGGTGGCAGGTCACCGATGTATAGATTGAACAAGGTTGGGGCTAGAACAAACTCCTGGGGTAACCTGTTCATCTGTTTTAACTTTTAGTAAAAGAGGGAGAGAGCTGGACTCTCTCCAGCTCCCCTTTAAGCTCGGGGGAGGAGGAAGCTTTCCATGCTGTTTGAGAATGTGGCTCAGAGAAAGCTTAATAACAGCTGCATTGTGTGACACGGCCGTGGATGTCCAGCAACAGCAGGGAGAATTAATCTATTCTGCTACATTAGATTCTTTCCTGAGTTTCGAGAAGGAGCATGCATTAACAGACTGGAAAACCCTGGGAGAGTTCCAAGTCCATAAGTGAAGGTCGTGAACACATGGGATATAATTTGGGGTATCAAAATACTGAGCAGGGTCAAGTTTTGACTCATTCAAGAGTTGCCCCCAAAAGGAGAGAAATTCATCCTAGCACAATGAGCCTCCATGAAGTGCCATGCACTGCTTCAGATCCTGCCCCGGTTTCCACGGCCTTGGAGGATCAGTGGGCAGCAGCTCCTGTGTGGTTCTGCTATATGAAGAGTGGAGGATTTGGACGCAGCCACAATGTGGTACACTTTCTCAAGGGGCTTCCTGAGCAGCAGTGTACAAATGGACATGGCTGAAGCTGGCTGTAGGGGGGAGCCGACTGTGGGAGGAGCCAACAGCTCTGCCCCTCGGGGCCGGCTCCAGGCACCAGCCGAGCAAGCTCGTGCTTGGGGCAGCAGATTCTAAGGGGCGGCATTCCGTCCAATCCTAGGGTGGCATGGCCGCCTTTTTTTTTTGGTTTGCCGCTCCGGACGCCCTGTAGGGGACGGCGGCACGGAGGAGGGGAGCACCCTGCTGGGAGCAGGCTGCGCGCTCCGTCTGCCCCAGCCAGTGCCAGGTCTGCAGCAAGCCTGGCAGCCCGCGTCCTTCCCTCCCCGCCGACCTTCAATTCACCTGCAGGCGGGAGTGGCGTGGAGCCCTCCGAGCAGGCAGCGCAACAGGAGGGGCCGATTGGCGAGCGCCCTGGCTGAAGGGAGCCCTGGCCGCCCCCCTTCTCTCTCTCCCCCTCCCGCTCCCTCCCCTTCCCCTCTGCTAGCCAGGTTGCGCACTCTGCTGCCCAGGGCACGTCTGAAGCGCAGGGAGTCCCACTAGTCAGCGCAGCCGGGGGAGGCAGCCGTGAGCTGCCAAGTAAGTGGCACTGAAAGTTTGCACCCTGGCTCCAGCCGCCCTCCACGGTTTTTTTTTTTTTTTGCTTCGGTGCTCTGGTGTCCCGCACGTTTTTTTTTTTTTTTTTTGCTTGGGGTGGCAAAAGAGCCAGAGCCGGCCCTGCTGCCCCTGCACCCATTTTCCAGTCCTTCATACTGGGGGTGCATAAGGGAAGCAGAGGGCTGCTTGAGCCATTGGTCTGTAAGCAGGCTTCACGGAGCGTCTCTGCAACTGGATTTCTCCCTCCTGTGTGTCTGCCCAGCCCAATAACCTTGCTTAGGAACTGCAGTGAAGATTTGGCCATTAACTTTGAGTTTAAATAGCATATGGCCACGTATTGGCCCTCTGTTCTGAGGTAACACTTGATCTTGGCCTATTGGACTGAGATGAAAGGTCCTATATAAATGTAATCTGTTACTATTTATGTGATTAGATAGAATGAACTGAAAGTGGTTTTGGTCAGTAACAAGAATAGCAGCAGCGGCTGTCAGGGTATAATCAAATGGTGCCTGTGCAATGTTCAACATTGGAAACTCATTAGTTTAAGACTCTTAATGCTGATGCTTAGGCATGTCATACTGGAGATCTTTTCTATTCTCTTTCCTCTTCTCCTGACACATCTTGCTCTAAACCATGCCATTCTTTGTCAAATGCCTCTAATTTCCACATTGAGTAAGAGGATTAGGGGATTGCATGTTGGTTTTCAGGATGAGTTTGGTCCATGGTTGGATTTTCTCTGAATATAAAGTATCTCTTATGTAATGTGTGAATGATCTCATCAGATACCTTCTGTTGCAGTAAGGGTACATCTGAGGATATCTGCTAGGTCTCTTTTTGTTCAAGCTCAGTGGGTATTTGCTAGGCTGGGTGGGTGGAAAGTAGATACAGGTTCAAGCATTTAGGAGCCTACACACTGAAGAGACTGCAATAAAGCAAGTTTGGGTGCAAAAATCAAAGCAGTGACTCTGAGGTACAAAGAAAGTGGGAACTTTTGCTTCAGTTCTCTCCCTTTGCATTTCAGTGGACCATCCTGTGGCTGGATAGATTTGGTTCAAAGCATGCAGGAAGGACCTGACCAAAGGTAAATAAAGTCAATGAGAGGTTTTCCACTGACTTCTCTGGGCATCAGATAAGACCCAGAAAGAATTCACTGTAACCGAAACTCCCTCTGTTTGTTCTCAGAGCTCAGTTACCAGGCCTGCCATGAAGGAGTTGAGTTAAAAAGGTATTCCGGGTAGAGCTGGTCAGAAACATTTAAACAGAACCATATTCCAATGGATTATGCAGTTCAGTTGAAAATCGAAAGTGCTAAATTTCACAGGAATTGTGTTTTGAAAGAAAACTGGGGAAAAAAAGTTCCAGCAATGTGGAAATATCCTATTTTCTCTTTTTCATAATGAAATGTTTCATTATTTTATTTTGAAATGGCTGTTTTTAAATTTTATATCAATATAATAATAATAATAATAATAATAAAAAAGCTGAATCAAAATGAAATGCTTCGATTGTCAAAATTAAATCTTTCGATTGACCCAAAATGATTCCCCCCCTCCCCGATTTTCCTTCAGAGAATTTTGAAATTTTCTGTTTTCATTCTGGAAAGAAGGATGATTTTGAAATCTCAAACTCCTTTGCAAAACAGAACTTCCATTCTCTGCACATCTCTAATGCTGGGTAAGGATGATGGACATATCAACACAGAATTCTGCCTTGCTTCAGAACTGGGGTTTAGATATTATGGAAATAGGTGCATTAGATAGTTTACATCCAGCACTAATTGGGATATTTGAAACAGAATAGCATGTACCCTGATGAAATAGACACCCATTACTAACGCTTGTGTCACTGTCATGACAAAATCAAGAACCTTTAAAATAAATAAATATATTTGAAAAACCCAAAACGAAAATTCCTGGTGTTTGTCACCCAGCCTGACCTTTACAGAGCAAGACTCCATGAGTTTTTACATATTTGGCTCTAGACTTGCCCAATATATTGGAATATGGGAGAGTTCCTTCAGTTTCTAAATGGTTTTAAACTATACTTAGGAATGTAAAACATGCTTTGTCAAAACAAGACATACTAGGAAGTGTTTGATAACATTTATATATTCTATATAGATTTTGATGTTTGCTGTCTTTATAGGCTTTTAAACTACCTGTAACATCTCTTCATATCACTTTTCTAATGGAAAAGAAACAATATCAAAATAATGTTCCAACACTTTTCATTCTTATCAAACTATTACTTTTGCATATGTTGCTATGTCAAAGAAGTAGCCTTAATAACTGTACACAAGCCCTGCTCCATGGCGGTTCAACAGCCTTGTATAGCAACCTCCAGCACGAAAAGCTGATAAAGACCTGGACCTTCCTGAGACAGATTTCCTGCTCCTTACTTTACCAAATGGCATTTCAAGAAGTGTCTGATCAAATGGATTAACCAGGTAAAAGCAGATGACCATGGTATAACTCTAATGCTTTTTTGTTACAGCACATACAGGCAGACTTTTCTGAAGCTCATTAAGATTCCACTGACAACACACAGTCATGTGCCACCTAGTGATTTCCCAAGGAATTACAATTTATCATTTAAGCAAAAGCCTATATAAGATACAAGTAAACTGTGATGAATGAAATTCCCTCAGGATAATTTCCCAGAGGGACTGCAATGAATGAAATTTTCTTTTGATGAATAAGGAACAGGATTGCAAGAAGATCCTTAATAAGTTACAGATGAGCCTGAGCTGCTAGTTTTGGTTCTGTATCCAGATTTCAGCCACCTAAAAACTTGGCGAGTTTGCTTTGGCCCATTTTATAGATAGGCATCCACTGTGAATATCGGATCAAGCTGTTGGCATAAAGAGTTTTATTGCAGATTATCCGTAATTGGAGTTCAGATTTCCTGGAGAAAATCACAAAGGCCTCCATGCAAGGATTTCAGCAAAGTATGCAATACTGTACTTATGGGCCCAACCCAGTTCCCAGTGAAGCTGGATAATTTTGCTGCTTATTTCAGTGGGAGCTAGACAGCATGACTGGATGGGAAAATAAATTGAAACAGAAAGTTGACCTGTTTTGCATACAGATTGGCCCTCAAGGATGCATTTTCTCTCCAACGAGACACAGAAAAGATGAGGTTTTTTTTAATAAGTCCTTCAAAAGGTCTGTTTTAAAAAAATGCACTCAGGTTTTGCATATAATGGATTTCTATTTTAATATAGGTCAGAGGGAGTTTTTGACAAGACCTACTATGGTTATGATTGATTAGTTTGCAGAGTTCAAGCTGGGGATGAACTATACATCTCTGGATCATGCGCACATTAGGTAGCAAAATAAAGTTATTAGATTCACGTTTTAGTAGCAGGCCTTTCCCTGGATCTCTGCATGGATTTCTATTGTTGCAAGCTATGTTTTTACTGTCATGTCTGAAGGTGAATTAACTCTCAGGATTAAAACCGTAATTATGGGTCCACTGATTAAAGTTCAGGTCTATGTCACTGAAAAATCACTTTATAAGTCCTCACTTAGCTAAAATATGCTGTACCAGCTCTTTTAGGATCTCTGTGGAACTGATGACCTAAGCCCATCACGCTCTCCAGACAGACAATAGCTTTTCAGTGGAAAAAGTTAGATCAGTCTGTAAACATTGGGCCAGATCCTCAGTTGGAGTAAATCAGCATAGCTCCACAGAAATCCATACAGCGACATCAATTTACATGAACTGTGGATCTGATCTACACCTTTAGGTAGCACAACAGAAGGGGGTTGAAGGAAGGCAGGAATTTCAGCCAAATGCTGGAAGCACCCAAGCCACAAGCTGCCTGTACTAAGCCAGAATAATTCAAAGATACTGGAACATCCCACAACCAGGCACCTGCCACCATCTCTTGACTCCGCTACTAAACACCTTTAACTTCTTGTCATTACCACAGACATATGGAATTGAATCAGAAACATAGTCTATGACCTAATCAAAGCCACCGCCCATCACCAGCAGCAAGCAGCCATAATAACTAGACTAGATCACCTTAACCTGTGGAAGAAGTCAGCATGCCATAGCTCATGTACTACAAAACCATCCATAACTCTGCCAAAACTAAGCCTGAGCCACTCTAAATCCATCGCCAGCTAAAAGTAACACCAACATGCCCAAGGCCCAATGGGGCCCAAGCCACCTTCAACCTTCTTAACCAAACTAGACCTGACAGAAATCATCTTTAACTTACTAAAACCAAGCAACACTGAACTAAAAACACCCCAAAGTCACCAAGGATTTAAGATGAGGTACTGGGGATTAATTTTTTGGTGTGCCCAGAATTATTTGACTGGTTTCATCATCTATTCTGTGATACTGCTCTTTAAGAACAGATGGATGGATTCTCTCACTTGCTTCATAGCACACACCTCTGCACCAGAATGGAGTGAGAACAACTTCTCATTAAAAGTTCTGAAGTTCCCATGACATTAGTTTACAAGCAAAAAGCTATATATAACTAGACAGAACTATCTCAACCTACTGGAATTACCATAACCTACTACTGAAGGGTTAGTGTGGTAGAACTGTGTCCCCCTGTCCCCTTTTCTTTTTTTAGCTTTTAGACACTCATTGACCCCAGAACTCCACTGTACAGGCTGTGCGCTAGAATTAAAACAATTCAATTCAAGTGCTGCTAAAGACCATGGGCCTTATTCACCACTGCATTACTTCAGCTTTATGCTGGGTAAATTAGTGAAGTTTATAGAGTTACACTGCTGTACAGTTACTGTTTCATCTACCTCCCTGAAGGCACCCAATATCAGAATCCAAAATCTCAATGTAACCTGCATTGTGTCAGATTTAAAAAAGCAGAAAAACCATTGCTGGAAAGCATTGCTCTTGTTTTTGTGACACAGTAAAGGAGTCTGTAAATAGCAGATGCAGAATATCACCTTTTTGAGACACCATAGCATGTACACAGCCAAAGCACTGGGCCAAATTCTGATCTGGTGACATCAGTGTAAAACCAGACTCAGTGCATTTAAGGACACGGAGTTACTCCTGATTTATAGCTGTGAAAGTGAAAGCAGAATCTGGCCCACTGCATTTTGCTGTAATTTCTCCCCAAATCAGCAAATCCCATGTGATACAGAGAGGTTATTTTTAACATAGTCTATAGTACAGGTTAGTCACACAATGAGTTTGTTTTCTAATAACATTCCCATCACTCTGCATAATGAACAATCTTTGCTGAATTCTCAGAAGCTTTTGAAATGATACATCAGTGCAAACAAAGTAACACATTGCTTGGACCGCACAAACACAGAAGCAGACACACTGACTTCATCCTATTTGTTTATAGAGCTACGATAGCAGCCTCCCACCCCAATTGAAATATATTTATTCAATAAATCATTCTTGCACTGTCTCCATAGGCTGTGTTTCAGTTTGCCAAGTCATCTGGTTTCTGAGATTCATTTTACTAAGACTAGAGCAGTGGTGGGCAACCTGCTGCCCATGGGCCGCACGCGATCTCCAGGGTAATCCACCTCAGGGTAATCCGCGATTCGCCATTCCCGGCCAATGGGAGCTGCGGGAAGTGATGACCAGCATGTTCCTGCGTCCTGCGCCGCTTCCTGCAGCTCCCATTGGCCAGGAACGGTGAAATGCGGCCACTGGGAGCTGCGAGCGGCCGTGCAAATGTAAACAAACTGTCTGGCGGCCTGCCAGCAGATTACCCTGACGGGCCGCATGCAGCCCATGGGCTGCAGGTTGCCCACCACTGGACTAGAGCATACAGTTTTGCCTAGATGAAATCTCAGACTTTAAACAGCAGCTCTGTGAGTCTCTGGTGGGAATTCATCTCTTTAATTCTATTATCAATCTTAGACAAAGGCAACAGAAACCCCCATCCTGAGCCTGATTTAATAGAAGATGAATTATGCACTTAGAACTCAGATTCTGCATAGATTCTTTTAATATGCAACATTCAGCCTATATTTTCTCAGCTCCATGCACAAGCTGATGAGAAAAATTTCCCTAGTGTAAAAAAAAAAAAAAAAAAAAAAAGTGCAACTTGAAATTTGTAACACTCCCAGCTTTTCCTTTTCACTCCCTGTCCCTCCCACACCCCAAAAGGCTGCATTAATCATTGTTATTATAAAACATTTATGTAGCATCTTTCATTTATATAGCAATTTACAAGACCCACTCCCTGCCCATACATACAGTCTAAATAATTCAATATTAGTGTGACTATAACTCTCCTTTGATTTACCATTTTCCTGCCCAAACCCACCCACATCCACTGTCAGTCACTTAGAAGGCTTAGCTAGTGAGTGCCTCAAGGCAGGGACCCTGTCTTTTATTTTTGCCTGTAATGCACCAGAGCCGCCTATAGTGCAGTATAAATGATAACAGCAGGTAGCCTATCCCAAGACTCCAAAATCCTGCCTCCTGAGTCACTTTGAGCTCTAGATGTTGCATTATTGCCATCAATGGATCACACTTGTTCTAGCTCAGCTGCACAAAGTGTCTTCATTTGTAATTTATTCTTAGGAATATTTAGACAAAGGTGCTCCAAGGATCAGTAGTTGTAGACCAATGACGCTTACATTTAGATTTTGTCAATTTCAATAAAAAGTTTCATAGACATCTTACAAACAGCTCTAGTACCTAGTATGCTTATCACTGGAGGTGCATTTCATTAGACATGCTCCACCCTAGGGCATGCCAGAGGATATAGCTTGGATACCTGGTAACACTGGATAGTCACTCTCTTAGATGTACTCCATCCGTTTGGTAGCAATGGAAGTGCATGATCCATTCAGTAACAGTGGGACGTATATTTCAATGGCACAGCCTGACATGGTTGGTAGCACTGCAGATACTTTCCACTACACATACCAGATGTCTGGCAGCTTAAAAAGTCCATTCCACTAGTTATATGCATTATGCTGGCTAGTACATCTGGTGGATCAAAAGGTGCCCAGTACCAGAGGTACATTTTGGCTATGCTGGATGCACTTGGCAGCAGTGGAGGTATATCCATCAGTTGTATCAGGTATGCTTGGTGGCATGCCAGCTGCACCATAGTATGTTTGGCATGACTTGTTTAAATTTGCAGTCAAACAAAGAGCTTGGAAACATACTGGGAGATCCAGAGGACTGTACTAATAGGATATTTGTTTTAAAGCTCAAATAACAAGTCCATCAAGAATCTCAAACAACATTCAGACTGAATACATTATGGTCCACAACTTCAACTGCCTTTAAGGAAAATGGTATGTGTCCTTATCTCCCATTTTAGGAAGCCCCACCTCCTGATCATGGTACTTCCTGGAACATCATCTGAGCGGTATGCATATTATTTTGAGGGCGATGGGGAGGGGTAGAAGTAGCTGATGCAAAGTGGCTCTAGACCTAAATGCCTATGATAAAGAATTCCAGAAAGACAGTTCAATTTAGAAAAATTACACCACCGTCACCCAACCATTCCCATTGCAAATTTGCTTTATCACTAAATTGACCCAGAGATGCTATCACTGCAGTGAAATGTTCTGCCTTTTACTCTTTTAAATAGAAACTGTATGGTTGATGGAAACCTTGTTTGCTCTTATGACATTGAGCATCAGTGAGCAGTAATCTGTGACAGAAAATAACAATGATCATGCTGAAGTGATTATTTCATAGCAAAATGTTAGTATTCGCAGCATTTACAATCTAAAGGGCTGTGCCTGCTCTTTAGCAATTTATCCCGCCTTTGATAAGTTTTAGCAACTCAAAGATAAACTCCAGTACTTTTCTTCCATACTCTGCACTCACCTGCTTTTGGGGAAATTCACTAGCTCAGCAACTTTGAGGGCCAACTATTGGCCTGTGCACCCTTACAGACTGCAGTGGTTTATGGGAATTATTAAATCCACAGTAGTTTGAACATCAAATTTGCTTTCCATTTTTTAAATCAATTCAATATAAAAACAGTGATCTGCTTATACTACTCATTCCATTAAAATAAATCAATTTTCTGAATAGAGTCCCAATTATACTGTACTTTGGAACCTGAAGTAGCAAGAAGACCTGTAATGAGGCCGTCATTTTACTGGCTGAGTGAATCTGTTTCCTGTGCTACATATCCCTAATCCACTTGATTATAGTTCATTCTCTGACTACGAGATCAAATTCTTTCTTTCAAGCCCTGATCCTGCAAGCCTTTCTCTGATGAGTAGTTCCAATGAAGTTGGTGGAATTATCCAGGTGAGTAAAAGTTGCAGGATTGGGCCCCATAGTAGCAGGAGCGGCACCAGGGTTTTTGGCGCCCTAGGAGGGGGTCCTTCCGCGCTCCCGGTCGTCATCGGCAATTTGGCGGCAGGAGGGTCCTTCCACACTCTGGGTCTTCGGGGCACTTCGGCGGTGGGTCCCGGAGTGAGTGAAGGACCTGCCGCAGAATTGCCGCTGAAGACCCAGAGCACAGAAGGACCCCCCACCGCTGAATTGCCGCCGAGGGCAGCAAAATGCCACCCCCCCAAATCCTAGCACCTAGGTCGCCTAAATGGAAGCGCCGGCCCTGCAAAGTAGCAATCCAGACTGAGCCAGTTTTTAAAATCATATGTCCAGTTTGCGGAAACAAGAAGGCAAAATGTACATGTGTAAAATGTGTTTTAAGGAAGGGGTGTGTCTAGAGTGTTTGGTCAGAGCAGGGAGCTAGCAGTAAGGATTCTCATGTTCTCTTCCTGGCTCTGCCATAGATGCAGCTTTGATTTCCTCATCTATAAAAGGAGGATAATACACACACACACACACACACACTGTGTGGGAGACTAGAAGTCAGAATTAGTTAATGTTTGTACTGTGCTTTAAGAATCACAATTGAAAGGTACTATATGCTTATTCATAGCACATACTTATCTATCCTGGTTTTTATTCACTATCTGCCACCATAATACCTGTATATGTTGATGTAAAACATTTAGTGTGTCTAATATTAAACTACTTGGTGATAGGTTCTTATTATATTCCAGAACTATGAAATTAAAAGAAAAGCTGCAGTAGATGCAGGTGGTTGCAGGAGGGCTCATGACTCTTAGCAGCCATAATTCCAGCAACCGGAGTTGCCAGATATTATTTACAGGTAAACTCACTGGGCCCAATTTGCTGCTGCCCTGCAGCTCATGTAAAATCAGGATTGGTACTGTTTTCACTGGTGTAAATGACTACACAAAGTGCAGGGTGATGAAAAGTTAGGCCCATCATCTGAATGTCTGAGGGAAAATCAAAAATGTTTGGATCACTGGAGTTTCAGATAAAATAAATTCAGTGTCTACCGAGTTTGGGATTTAGGGAAAATGAATGAATGTGGGATCTCTCCTCTTACACAGAGGTCAGTTGGCAATTGTTTTAGAGTCATACTTGGAAGCAGCTAATGGGACCCAGAAAGCTTTAAACTACAACTGAGGTTGGCTATGCCAAAGTTCCAAGGAGCCTTTGGTGTTATGCTGCCTAGGCTAGTTCTCTAATGGGAGGAAAAGGGTAAAGAAATCTGCGTGTGAGATTCACTCCTCTGCATTATCCAGATGGTATGTTTTGGTAATCATCCAGCACCTCCAGTTCTTTCCCAGCTCCTCAAGAACACTGGCCATCAGGCTTTGCAAATCAACGTTTCTGGGATGATATTTCATTCATTCATCCTCATTCTTCAGAACATGCCACATGCAAAGCGGAGCAGCTTGAGAGCCAGAGCTTCAGACCCCGCCCAACTGTTGGGTATGTTCATTTGGAAACAATTAATATACACCATTCTACACGGATAAGCAGGGCTGTGTTCAAAACACACCTATTGCCATGGGTTGTACACATTCCAACTAATACTAGGATCACATTGTCCTTGCCCAATAAAACTGCAATCTAAGAAACCCCCACACAAAGAAAACCAGAATGGGTCTAGTGCATGAGTAAATGCTTTTGGGAGTTGGCTCTAAGGCATCTGGAGTGAAATTTAGGCCCCACTGAATTCAATAGTAGTTTTGCCACTGACTTCTATTTCACTCCCAGTATCATGAAGAAGGGAAACTACTGCATTGAAGGAGCTACTGTGTATGAATGGGTTACTATAGAGGTACACATTGCTGTAATCTAGCCCTAGTACCCAGCAGCTGTAAGTCCTTCCTTTATTTATCCTGTTGGCTGCCAGCACAGGAGCATATTCTAGATTAAATTAATGGAGATATCCCATCTCCTAGAACTGGAAGGGACCTTGAAAGGTCATTGAGTCCAGCCTGCTGCCTTCACTAGCAGGACCAAGTACTGATTTTGCCCCAGATCCCTAAGTGGCCCCCTCAAGGATTGAACTCACAACCCTGGGTTTAGTAAGTCAATGCTCAAACCACTGAGCTATCCCTCCCCCCCTAACTTCTAACTTGCTATGAAGAGGAAGCTGGCCTGAATTTTTTTTTTCCCTATTGACACACATGCCAACGGACTCTGCTGAACAACTCTCACTACTTCTGGACTCTGACTCCTTACAGCAAATATATATTAAAAAAATTCAACCTGTCAGAGACAAGAAATATTTGACTTCTGCCGAGTATCAGCTTTCTGGCAGGCATGTGCTGGATTAATGGCTGCTGGCGAGCTGTGAGGCCTAGTGGAGGCAAGTACTTCAGGAAGATGGAGAGTTCCAGCAGGCTCAGAGACATAACTCACACCAGATGCCTTTACTTTGGGTTTTTTCTTTCTTCTCTGGAGTGATAATGATCCTGATCTATTAGTGAAGATGCACCAGCATCCTCCCGCAAACAGCACGCTGACCTCACAGCCTGCATGGATTCCTATTAATACCTTTTATCCCTCATTCTCTGCTGTGCAGCAGTGTGAGGTACAGAGGAAGGTGCTTCCCGAAGAGCAGACCATAAGGCTGTTACTTAGGTCATGCTTCTTGCTTTGCATTATTAAGCTAAGTCCACATAATTCCTATATAGGTTTTGTTTGGCTGTAAACAAGTTTCTAGTGTCACACAGCTGAAAGAGACAGGAAAGATACAGAGCTAGGGATTTCTCCCACTACAGAGAAGTCACACAAGATAAGTTCGGTTCTTCATTCTGAATGCATGGTTTTTCAGATCCCACACTTGCTAGAAAGGCAGGGATCATTTGCAAAATTCAGATCTGGGTTTTGAACACTGCCTAAGCTTTCTAACAACATTCTCTTTCCTCTCCCTCATCTAGGGTGACCAGACGGCAAATGTGAAAAATCAGGACGGGGTGGGGGGTAATAGGAACCTATATAAGAAAAAGACCCAAAAATCAGGACTGTCCCTATAAAATCGGGACATCTGGTCACCCTACCCTCATCCAGCAGAAATCTGCACAGTCAGGCCTGATGTTTGAAAATCAGGAGCGTTCAACAACATTCAGGGACTGTGGCATTTCCTAGGAACGATTCACTCCCACCTGTTGGAAGGGTCAGAGTGAGAACACAAGCTGAAGCTGGTATCTGATCCGTGGTGTGTTTGTGCAACACCTAGAACATCTGGGGCACTACTGCAATATAGACAACAGGACCTTTTGTCCTGCCTGCTATTCCAGCCCTGGGCCCCCCACTCAGCATTGCCAACACCTCACCCCGGGACCCACCGCCCTGCCTGCTATTCCAGCCCTGGGCCTCCCCCCTCAGCACTGCCGACACACGTCACCCCGGGACCCACCACCCTGCCTGCTATTCCAGCCCTGGGCCCCCCACTCAGCATTGCCGACACCTCACCCCGGGACCCTCAGCCCTGCCTGCTATTCCAGCCCTGGGCCCCCCACTCAGCATTGCCGACACACGTCACCCCGGGACCCGCAGCCCTGCCTGCTATTCCAACCCTGGGCCCTCCACTCAGCATTGCCGACACCTCACCCCGGGACCCACCGCCCTGCCTGCTATTCCAGCCCTGGGCCTCCCCCCCTCAGCACTGCCGACACACGTCACCCCGGGACCCGCAGCCCTGCCTGCTATTCCAGCCCTGGACTCCCCACTCAGCATTGCCGACACCTCACCCTGGGACCCACCGCCCTGCCTGCTATTCCAGCCCTGCTGGGCCACCCCACTCAGCATTGCTGACACTTTTCTCCCCAGACCCTCAGCCCTGCCTGGGACTCAACGGCAAGTTGTTGAGAAAGGCTAGATTCTGCAGGGTTTTGCCAAGCATCCACTAAGGAGAGACCAAATAGACTAATTTATTTCTTAGTGTGACCTTCCACTACACAATCATCAGGGGCTTCTCCTTAAATGCCAAAGGCCCATCTGAGCCTGATTCCACCACTGGTACCATTTCGGCAGCAGTTGGCTTACTAAGAGTAGGCTCTGTATGGGTGTATTTCTAAACAGGTCCTGGGGAACATAATAAAATAATAACAATGCCTATTTTTATACAGCGCTTTGCATCAGTAGAACTCAAAACACTTCACCATCTTTTTAATATAGGTTTATCCTCACAACACCCATAGACCATCCTTCTTCTGAACATCTACAGTTCTTCATTCACAAAAGTGGTTTTTTGTTTGGTAATAGTCAAAAGATTTGCGATCCTCCATTTAAAGAATAAAAAGCTAATAAATTGTCTAGTTAAGACAAATTACCTGGATCTCCTCTCCAGAGCTGGCAGCCCGGCAGTGTTAAATCTCCTATCTGCCCATGCTTGGCTTGTTATTTAATTAAGACTGAGATAAGGATGACAACCTAATTATTTTGAAATGTGAATCCAGGCTAAGAGCAAAAAGCCCTGTGTATGGCCATAAGGTGGTCACCGAAGGAAGGGTGGTGGGACTGGGCAGGCAGAGACAGCTACTTTCATTTATTACTGTTTTTAAAGAAGAACCCTGTCAAAATCAGTTTGATAAAAGCCCTGACACAAGGACTTATTACCAGTCACTGACGTCAGTGGTGGTCTCAGGCAGTTTAGCAACATCATATGCCTGCTGCCTCGACTGTCCATAAGGTGAAGAGAGAATTAAGGATTGAAGCTAACAGTCTCAGGTCTGGCCAGCCGTCTGCGCACAATCCCCTTTCTAGTACATAAATGAAGGGAAAACAATGTCTTCTAACTTGTGAATGAAGAGAGGTGCAATTCCCATTCCACCACCTTCAACCTCTCAGAAGCAAAGGACTAATGAAAGTCTGCAGATGGCTCTCAGCATAGCGTGAATTAAAGACAAGTGCTCTAAAACACTGCCCTATCCTGTTGCCAGAAATGCTGGTGTGTTAGCGTCTTGGGGTGGGTCAGGGGTGCGGTATTTTACAATCATATGTGGGGGTGTTGGGTTTTTTAAAAGCACGTACTGCTAAAAAGAAAGACTTCCTCAATATACAACATTACAGGCCTGATCCTGAAATCATACTTCAGGCCAGGAGAGCTTACCTGCTGTTGGTGTTAAGAGACAGAGAGAAGGGGTGCTGGAGCGAGCATAAGGGTGAGGTGCAGCAGGCTAGCAATCTTTGCTTAACTTTGGGAGCTTTTCCAGGATCATCCCTTTTTAGAGGTAGCTGCATACAAAATATGTAAGGGTGCTCAGTACATACCGCCAGCTGTCCAGTTTTATGAGCGCAGAGACACCCTGAGGTCCCGTTTTTTGGTTCCAATCCTCAGAGGTGACAACCCTAAATCTGAGCTGCCGCTCAAAAATTCAAACCTGCATTAAAGTGTGGAGGAGTTTGGGTCACCTGGGTTTCCCAATAGTTACTTAAGAGGCTCCCCATGTGCCATTACATCAGAGTTTGCAATGGTCCCTGCAGCCCTTTGCTCATAGAAAAATAGCAGAGAAGCAAATCCTCTTTCCTAATCTTCCCCTTGGCAGCCCTCCTTCTTTCTGCTAGTCGGCCAGAACTCAGACTGCACAAGCTCATCCTCACGACTGCCAGCTAGCACACACCAGTCTGGCTTCAGAATGGGTCTTCTGGTATTCTCCTCACACTCCTCCCTGCCTCTCTCCAGAAGCTACCCGCCATTTGCCTCATTGACAAACACCCCTTTACTCTGCCTGGCTTGGGACACAGCTAAAATCATTAATCTCGGGTCAGACTGCCAGAATAGAGGGCATATACCCCAGATTGTTAAATGGAACTGAACAATCAACAAAGAGGACAAAGAAAGACTAGCAGAATGACAAACACACACTGTTCCTTGCTGCTTATTCTGCTTGGCATGCAATGCCTAAACAAGGTCTCCAGAAGGAATAGCTAGTCTTCTGGGATCTTTGAAAAGGAAAGGTCGCCATGTATTCTTGATAGCTTTAAGAAAGGGATGGGCCTGGAATATGCTGAGATATTATCTGCTCCTTCTGTGCCTTTGTTATTGTAAAGTAAGCCCATCTGGAATGACCTAACCAGTCACATAAAACCTGAAAGGGAAACACTATCAAGACAGACATATTTAATAACTCCTTATTTCTCGTACCAGCAAAAGCTTAGCCCTGATCTACACTACGAGTTTAGGTCGAATTTAGCAGCGTTAGATCGATTTAACCCTGCACCTGTCCACATGACTAAGCCATTTTTGCCGACTTAAAGGGCTCTTAAAATCGATTTCTGTACTCCTCCCCGACGAGGGATTAGCACTGAAATTGACCCTGCTGGGTCGAATTTGGGGTAGTGTGGACGCAATTCGACGATATTGGCCTCTGGGAGCTATCCCAGAGTGCTCCATTGTGATCGCTCTGGACAGCACTCTCAACTCAGATGGCACTGGCCAGGTAGATAGGAAAAGCCATGTGAACTTTTGAATTTCATTTCCTGTTTGGCCACCGTGGCGCGCTGATCAGCACAGGTGACCATGGAGTCCCAGAATCACAAAAGAGCTCCAGCATAGACCGAATGGGAGGTACTTGATCTGATCGCTGTATGGGGAGACAAATCCGTGCTATCAGAACTCCGTTCTAAAAGACTAAATGATTAAGTGCAGCCAGACACCAGTGCAGTTAGAAGAGCCCAGCACGGTGCGCTGCTCATCAGAGAAGCTTTGAAAACCAGTTTCATGACTGGCCAGGCCTCGGTGTGAAAGTTCTGTTTGTTTCTCTTTGATGAAAACCCGCCGCCTTGGTTCACTCTACTTCCCTGTAAGCCAACTGCCCTCCCCTCCCCCCTTTGATCTCCGCTTGCAGAGGCAATAAAGTCATTGTTTCAAATTCATGCATTCTTTATTAATTCATCACACAAATGGGGGGATAACTGCCAAGGTAGCCTGGGAGGGGTGGAGGAGGAGGGGTTGGGTAGTTGTAGGGGCACCCCCTAGAATGGCATGCAGCTAATTATAGAAGCGAGATGTCTGGGGCTCTGACCCGGAGCGGCCGTTTGCCTCTCTGGTTCTTTGGTAGGCTTGTCTGATATTCCAGGCAGGACTGATGTCCATTAGACGAAACTTAAAGAAGGGAATGACCTGGAGTCACTCCCCATTTACGTCCAGGCGCCCCCGACTGATCTCACCGAGGCTGTCCAGGAGCATCCATGTCTGCCCAGGAGCCCTCGACTGACCTCACCGAGGCCAGCCAGAAGGAACCAGGAGACAGCAGTAGACGGTAAAATACGGCTGCTAACAGTCTTTGCTAACTTGCAAAGGCAAGGAGCTGCTGCTGTGTAGCAATGCAGTACCGCGTCTGCCAGCAGCACCCAGGAGACGTACGGTGACAGTGAGCTGAGCGGGCTCCATGCTTGCCGTGGTATGTCATCTGCACGGGTAACCCAGGAAAAAAGGCAAGAAACAATTTTTTGATGCTTTCATGGAAGTGGGGGGAGGGGCTGATGACATGTACCCAAAACCACCCGCGACAATGTTTTTGCCCCATCAGGCATTGGGAGCTCAACCCAGAATTCCAATGGGTGGTGGAGACTGTGGGAACTGCGGGATAGCTACCCACAGTGCAACGCTCTGAAAGTTGACGCTAGCCTTGGTACTGTGGACGCACTCCGCCGACTTAATCGTCTTAAGTGGGGACACACACAATCGACTGTATCAAATCGATTTCTAAAAAATCGACGTATATTAAATCGACCTAATTTTGTAGTGTAGACATACCCTTAGATTGAGGTGGCAAATGTGATAATTTGATTCCCCCATTACTGATGTTAATTCACATTTTTACATGTCACTCAGTTCAGAGCAGGATGGATAAAAATCTATAGTAAGAAAATCTGATTTTTAAATTTAAATCAGATTTTATTTAAACAGGTTTATTTTTTAAAAACAGACCTATTTAAAATTAAATTTGAAATGGATAACCTGTTTTAAGGCTCAAACTTATTATATGATGTTAAAATCATTGAAACTAAATTTAAAAAAATCATATTAAGCAGTATATTTTTTTCTGCCAATTTTTAAAGGAAGTCAAACTGCTGAACTAGTGGAAGTTAACGGCTAAACATCTGGAACCAGAGTTTGTTGAAGTGCTAAACTTGCTTTGAGAGCAGTCACCTCTTCTGAAGGGGATAATTATATAATACATAATATTTTTCTTCAATTCAGTTTAGTCAACTAGTTCAGTTCAGTGACTAGTTCACTTAAAGTTAAGAAACTAATTGGAAGCAGAAAAAGCAGGAAAGCTTGTTTTCCTCTTCCAATCTGTGAATAAAAACTAGGTTTGAGAAGGTGAGAGCTATTAATTCTAAAATCCTGAAGCACATGGTGATCAGAAACAATCACTTCAATTCATTAACTACAAATATTTCCTTTGCTTATTAAACCAGTTTTAAATGCAAAACATGTTTTGATAGGTTTATGTATCAGCACTTTTAAGGCAGTTTTATTTAATAAAAAATCTAAATGCTGTTTTGTGCATTTTAATTGACTTTTAGTTTCCATCCAAATAGAGCTTGACCCATCACAAATAAAAAATTAATAAATTGAGTACATAAGAAATGCATCACTTACTATGTTAAGATAATAAAGAATGTAAAAATTCAGATTCTGAATAAATGTAAGTTAAGCTATAAAATTGCTTAAGTAAATGTGTATAGATGTAATGTACCCTTTTGGTTAGCAAAAAGCAGCACCAAATTTAGTGTAAAGGCTATATTTAGTTGCAAATAACATGTTTTAATGGCTATGAACTAATGACAATCAACCTTTCGTGAAGAAAATAACTGAAGTACAAATGCAAAACATGATTAAAGTTTGATTTAGACCAAGGTTTCCTGCTTATTTAAATCACAATTAGAATAGTTGATTCAAATAGCTTTGGTTTAAATAAATCCACCCTGGTTTAGAGAACAAAACCAGCCTTGTCAGTTTCACTTCCTTTTTCATGCATAAGCTCAACACTGTTGCTTTGGGATTTTCAACACTGCCGGGGAATATTTATATCTCTTCCCCTCCTTCTGTCCCCCGAAATGCTGCTTTTAAATCCTGCTGCTAAATCAGGATTTAGGCTTGCTCCACTTTCAAAGTTTTTTTTTTAACTAGTGATTGTGATGTACATTGAAGAAAAGGCTTGTATATATTAGGTGCATTAAGCATTACCATCAGGACAACACCCAAATGCCAAGTCTGTCCTGTTGTGTCAGCTGCACCTTCATGCTTCCAACTTCAGGATAGCAGAGCTGGATTTACTCAGAAAATATTTACCTCAAATTTAAGTGAAAAAACAAAAGGGGCTATATCATTGTTTTGATTTACTGGGTCCTTTTTACTCTAGTATATTATAAGATATAGGATTTCCTCAGTGCAAAGCAGCTTTAGAATGTAGCAATAGGAAATCATGATAGACTGAGTCCCTTCCTAGCTGTATACCTTGACAATGGCAGAATCATAGTGATGAATAGGCCCGTAAATAAGATATTAAAGAACAATTCATTTTTAGTTCTGCTGAGCAACTGCACCAAGTGAGTTGTAAATACTTCAAACTCCCAGAAGCTTTTATACCCCTTGCAACAATCTTTTCATCTCCATCAGTATCCTGTAATCTTCCACTATGAAGACACAACCCTGAGCTCTTCTGGCATACTTTGCTCTTATAGTAATATTGTTTTAGCCAAGAACAGTTAAAAGAGATGCTCTCAAAACATTAGTTTTAGTATATACACACACACTGCAGAATCTGGTATGGATGGAAATGTTTCTTTTTTTAAGTGTAAACATTCTCCTGTAGAGTTCTAGAACTAAGGCTTTGTCTACACTACCTTGTGTCACTACAGCCATGCCGCTAAAAGGTGCGCAGTGTAGCTGCTATTTGTCAGGCAGGAGAGCTCTCCTGCCGACACAAAACTTCCACCCCCCACGAGACCAGAGCGCTCCTGCTGACAAAACGCTGTTCATACCAGTGCTTTTCACTAGTAAAACTTTTGTTGTTCAAGGGGATGTTTTTTTAGACAAAGCCTAAAGGTTGTATTAGTGCATGAAACCCAGAGTGCAAAACTAACTAAAAACATGAAGTATAAGAACCAATCTACTTCCACATTCAGTCTGACAGATTCACAAAAACAAACAAAAAAAAGGCCCAAACCCCCACCAACTAACCAAAACACACCGGTTATTGTTGTGTTTGGGTTTTTTTTGTCAGAGCTTCAAAAATGTTTCAGTTCCAGTAAAGTTTTGTTTTATGCTAATTCTTGTTTTAGCCATAACAGTTTCTTCTGACCCTAATTAGGACCAATCATGGGTGAAAGGCTCTTCTGTTTGTTTGAACTGACAGACCTGTGTTCGATTGTGCATATGCACAATGGGGCTGAATTAAAGTTTCATGGAAATGTTAATTCTGGCATTTTCTAACTTGTGAGTTCTTGACTTTGCAACCTTAACACTTTAAATAAAGGATTTTTTGGTAGGGAAGATACCCTACTATCCCATACTATAGCATTAATCAGCACTAAGCTGAACTGCTATTTTCTTGCATGGTAATAACTAAAATCATTCTGTGGGTTATTTACAGAAGTAAATAAAACATGGTCTCTACCTGACTTTGCTTGTTTCTAGGAATACAACCAATCAAGGGCTTCTCCGTTTATGCTTTTAGGAGTTTGGCTATGATCCAGAGTGTTTCCTGGCCATATAATGGCAATCAAAATAATGCTAATGCTGGCAACACTTACTGGAATGATAAACATGTTATTTAAACAGATCTGAGCCCTTTGTTCTTCAACTCACTATAACCCTTACCCATGCTATTAATGTTGGTAATATTTTTCCTACCACCAACTAGAGCAAGAATATGGACTCGCTAAACTACTGCTGGTTTCTGACGTCTATAAGTCAATCTAATTAATAGTGAGGCGTTAGCTTTTCTTCTTTATTAACCATTAGCCTGTAATTCCCATAAGATGATACCTGACTCTATCATGTTCCCCCCCCCCCACCAGGATTCAGTTGCTTTTTGAGTTAAAATGAATATTTTCCTAATGTTTAGCTTAAACTTTTCCATCCTTAGCTTCAAGTCACTGATGTTGATAAATTGGAAAGGGTTCAGAGAAGAGCCATGAGGATGATTAAATGGTTAGAAAACACACCTTACAGTAATAGACTCAAAGACTTCAATCTATTTAGCTTAACAAAGAGAAGCTTAAAGTGTGACTCAGTTACATCTATAAGTATCTACCTGGGGAACAACTATTTAATAATGGGCGCTTCAGTCTAGTAGGGGAAGGTATAACATGAGCCAATGGCTGGAAGTTGAAGCTAGACAAAATCTGACTGGAAATGAAGTGTAAAATTTTGACTGAGGTAATTAACCATTGGAACAATTTGCCACGGGTTGTGGTGGATTCTCCATCATTGACAATTTTTAAATCCAAGCTTGGATTTTTTTTTCCCTACAAGATCTGCTCTAGGAATTATTTTGTGTAAGTTCTATTGCCTGTTATTATACACAAGGTCTGACTAGAGGATCACAATGGTTCCTTCTGGCCTTGGAATCTATGAATCTTTAAGACAGTATTTCCCTTACTTTGTTCATATTGTTATCTTGAAGACATTTAGAGTCTCTGCTTATGTCCCCTTGGAGCGGTCTTTTTTTCTAAATTATATACATTTAGCTGCTTCAGTCCCTCCAATGCCAAAGCTTTATGCCTATGCCCTGCAAGGCAGAATGCATCCTACAAATTGATTTGCTGATCAGTAGTAAACCACTATAAATCACCTTTAACAGTACAATACAGTCTTAGTTTCCTTCCTAGAGTTCTCTTTCTTCCAAGAGGAGTTGTCAGGTCCTTGGGCTTCGTAGCAAATTTTCCTGATGAACAGCAAATTTGACCTAGGGGTTGAAGTTAGGCTGTTACTACATCTGGTCAAGAAGAGTGACCTATCAGGAGCATGCTTAGAACAAAGAATGATTGGGTATGTTATTCTGCAAGTCAGCAATTATTGACTAGGGCATCTGTCTTATCTGGGCATAGGCGCCAGCTTCCTCCGGGCCTGGGGTGTGCGCAACCTCCCGCTCCGTCCCAGGCCCAGCCCCCACCAATGTTCCCTCTAATTTTTTATATCCATGTGTGGAATGAATTTTATTATGTGCACCAATATGGAGGTGATGTGTGGCGGGGGTGGGGCCAAGGGGTTTGGAGTGTGGGAGGGTCTCAGCGCTGGGTCAGAGGGTTGGGATGCGGCGGAATGAGGGCTCTGGCTGCGGGTGCAGGCTCTGGGGTGGGCTGGGATGAGGGTTTTGGGGTGCAGGATGGGGCTCAGGGCTGAGGCAGAGGGTTGGCGTGCAAGGGGGTAAGGGCTCTGGGGTGGAGATGAGGGGTTTAAGGTGTGGGAGGGGGCTCAAGGGCTGGGGCAGAGCACTGGGGTATGGGGAGGGTGAGGGCTCCAGCTGAGGGTGTGATCTCTGGGGTGGGACTGGGGATGAGGAGTTTGGGGTGCAGGCAGTCCTGGGGTTAGAGCCAGAGGAATCCCCCCAGCCCTCTCCCCGCTGGCACCACGGAGCTCTGGGGCTGGAGGAGAGGCCTGGGGCAGCCCGGCATGCCCCAACTTTCTCCACTCTCCAGCCCCACCCACCCACCCTCTACCTCTCTCTTCTCCAGGCTGCTGTGGCTGCGTGGCCCTTTATAGCCTGTCGCACGGCCACGCAGCTTAGAGGGAATTTAAGCCACCACCTGACCCCTTTCCCCAAACCCCCATTCGCATCCTGCCTCTTCCTGCCCCTGCTCCATCCCAAGCCCTGCTCCCACCCATCCCCTTCTCCCAAGTCCCCATCCCACCCTGCCTCTTCCCGCCCCCACTCCTCCCTGAGCCTCCTGCATCCCCCAAATAGGGTGACCAGACAGGAAGTGTGAAAAATCGGGACAGGGGGTGGGGTGTAATAGGCGCCTATATAAGATGCAGCCCCAAATATCGGGACTGTCCCTATAAAATTGGGACATCTGGTCACCCTACCCCCAAAACACCTGATGGAGGCAGGCAGGAGGCACTGGCAGGGAGGGGGAGGAGCTGATCAGCAGGGCTGCTGAGAGGCGCTGAGGGGGAGAGGGGAACTGGCTGCCAGTGGGTGCCAAGCACCTGTTAATTTTTTTCTGTGGGTGCTCCAGCCCTGGAGCACCCACAGAGTCAGTGCCTATGTATCTGGGTCTCATGCTGCAGTCCTTACTCTTATAAAACTACTCAGAATTCAGTCAGTTGCTCCAACAGACTACCAGGGAGTAAGGGAGCCAACTGAGGGGGATAGGGACATTGCAAAGAAGCTAAATGATTTCTTTGCATCAGTCTTCACCACAGAGGATTTTGTGGAGATACATACCCAAAATGAGTAGGACTGAGGTAACAGAAAGACAGAGCTGTGAGAATATGAAATATCCAAAGCAGTGCTAGAACCTATAAAAAAGAAAAGCAACAAATCCCCAGGATGTCCAAAAATTCAAGGGGAATTTCCAAATGAAGCCACTGAGCTGCTAACATATACATGCCGACTTTCCATTAAAATCAGCTGCTGATATTGGAGAATAGCAAGTGTTGTAACGATCATTAAAAAAGGCACAAGGGTGATCCTGAGAATTACAGCTCACTGAACCTCATTTAAGTACCAGGTAAACTGGCTGAAACAATGATTAAAGAGAACGTTATAGAACATCTAGTTGAATAGGGTGAGAGGGACCAACCAGCATGACTTCTGTTAAGAAAAGTCAGACCTATTTAATTTACTTGAATTCACTTGAACATGTAAACTAAATAGTGTGTATACAGAAGAGCCGATTGATATAATTTATCTGGACTTTCAAAAAAATCTGATATAAGTTTTGCCTAAGAAGTTAAGGGAACTAAGTACTGGGAGATAAGAGCCTCGGACTGTCAGGGGTCGGAAACTGGGTAAGAGTCAGAAAACAAAGTAAGATTCAAAATAGATCAGGTATTTATACAGATAACGGGGCAAGTCCTCAGCTGGTGTAAGTTGTCATAGCTCTATTGACTGCAATGGAGCTATGACAATTTACACTAGTCGAGGAGCTGCTCCAGTGTGAACATCTACAATTACATTGGAGGGGGGAAAAAAGATATAAAAAGGTATAAATTCCTTTGCTTCAGGACATAAGCCAACCATAGTTGCTGGAGTTATAAAGAAGCTTTCCCTTTTGGCAGGTTATTTTATAATTGTTTATTACTGGGATCCTTACATCTTCCTGAGAAACTGCTCATACTGTATACTGCTGAAGATGGGATACTGGACTAGGTGATTTTACTGGCCCAAACTAGTATAGCAATTCCTGGAGGAAGCAGAATCCAGGTAGTCAGCTTCCTCTACATTCTACCTGCAGGTCCTAGCATATACAAATGTCCATCATCAGAAGTGTAGCCCTTTTACTAGCAAGTAAATGGGTCAAATGACCAATTCCATCCCACTTTTAAGTCTGCTGAATTTAGCACAAAATTGTGAAAATCAATATTGAACTCTGAGGTCAAAGGAAAAAGAATCCAATTAGCTTCAACATGACTAGGATTTCATCTAAAAATGCTTTAAAATTATACAGTTATAATAAATTTGATTTTAAATTATTTGAGTATACAGGCAACAGGAAAATATCAGGAAAATAACAAGGCAAGTTACCCTTTGATATCAATTGCAAATTCTATTGCAGAAATATTGAATTTATGGCACAGTAATCACCAATTTGTTGTTCATGTGTGGATATTATTTAAAATGCTGATTATGGTGGTTTAAAAGACAAAATAATTTGCACAAAGAAAGACACCAAAAAAACCCCCAAAGAATGTAAGTCTTCTATATAAACAAGCCTGGTACATGGAGCTATTGCTTCAATTTATACCCCTCCTCCCCCATGAATTCATGACTTGAAAGGCATCGTTCATACTCTTCATATTTGTTCTGTGTCTAAAACTGACTACATTGCTGTTCACAAAAGAGAGACATTTAACAGGTCCCTCATTTCCTATATTGGATTTGAGCGTAACACAAAAAAAGAGAGAGAGAGACAGATAAATGTGTCCTACTTATAGTGAAAGATAACTATTTTATGTTCTTTGATACAGTGCCCAAAATCTGACAACCAGGTAGAGATGTTTTTCTTCTCAAAACAAAAAAACAATACTAAGAATAATAAGAAACAAGCATGTGATGTTGCTGCATTTTGTAATAAAGGCTGAAAAACTATTGATTTTCCAAACTGTATCTCAGTCGATCCAAAAGGCCGTATCTCAGCAGAGCAAGAAGACTGAAATTCCAAAGAGAGAAATTGGATTGCACAAAGGACAGCTGCCAACTTCCTCCCCTTTCAAATACCTAACCTCTCAGATGTGTCTTGGCAGGCAAAGCAAGAAGAACTTTGAGGCATCTTAAGGATAGTATTGTAACATTCCGAGGTGCAATCCAGACCAGTGAGGTGTTGTGTCACTAGCTGCACCGCAACCTTGGGTGTCTTACAATGCTTTGCTGCTGTAGCTCTCAACCAGAGCCACTCACACACAGCCTACCAGCATGCAGGTCACGCCCTCAGTGTCTGTGTATAGCTGCAGCCTTGGTCCAGCAACTCTGACCTCAGCAACCTGTCAGCAACACACCAATCACATTCTAGCTTTCACCAGTTTTGGTTACTACTTGTAGGGTGACCCCAACACACTTCCAGTCCCAAATTTTCCCCAACATTTGTGTCCTGGACAATTCAGAGATTAAAGGTCCATTGCCCCTGTAAAGGGTCAGTATGCCACAGTTTGCCTACCAAACAGTTCAGTTTAAACACAGCACTGGATGGGTTCAGATTAAAAATAAAACAAGTTTATTTAACTACAGAGAGAGAGATTGTAAGTGAGTACAAGTATAAGTTAGAAATGGTTACAAGACAAATAAAGATAACACACTTTCTAGTAGCTAAAACTTAACAAGCTAGACTTGATTCAAGGTAAAATCCTTATAACAGGTTACCAGAAACATGGCTGACCACATTCTCAAGGTCAAACCCCAAAGTCAAAGGTCTGTTCATTGGTTTTCTTAGGTGAGAGAGAAAGAGAGATAGCTTGTGGTATTTTTGCCCTCCACTTGTATAGTCCAATCACCATCTGAAATGCATTTTCCCCCAGGGTTACCCCTAGATAAAGTTCATTCTAGATGTGAGAAAGGAGACATGGAGTCTAGGGTGAAAGAGGTTCCATGTGGTTGTTTGCTAAAATGCAAATTGATCTGTTCCTGCCCCTCTTCATTGCAAAACTATGGCCACTTGACAGGTGATTGCCAATCAACTTTGATGACACCTAGCTACGGTATCAGTTTGTCCTTTGTCTTTGAGAAACTGGTTCACCCCTCCGCAGACTTGTCTGATAAGCACATCATAGTGATAATTTCAGCTTATGTTCGTAACTTAATACGCATTTCATACATACATTACTCAAGAATATTGATGATCAGTGTATTATTAGCTTTTAAATGATACTTCACAAGGCATATTTTACACAGATTATTACAATGATGTCCAGTGTGTGAATACAGGGTTTTTTTTGATCAACAGTATCTCTTCCTGTAAAGCAATGCAGACATTCAAGAGCTGTGGGCTCTGCTAACTTTTGGGATTCTGATACAATTGAAGTCTTTATGCTTTGGGGGGAAGCCACTTTGAATCAGAGTTTCTTTGATAAGTAGACTATATACAAAACCCAGGGCCGGCTCCAGGCACCAGCCTAGCAAGCAGGTGCCTGGGGCGGCCAATGAAGAGGGGGGCGGCACGTCCGGCTGTTCGGCGGCGGGGCCGTCACTCCCTCTCAGAGCGAAGGACCTGCTGCCGAATTGCCGCCGTAGAATGAAGCGGTGGTAGAGCTGCTGCCGCTTGCGATGGTGGCTTTTTTTTTCTCTGCTTGGGGCAGCAAAAATGCTAGAGCCGGCCCCGATAACCCCATTTATAAAGCACTCTTCATTACTGACAGAGAAATAAGAAGTCTTTGTTGACCTCCAAGTACTCACAATCTGATCTTAGGGCCATTTATGGCAAGTTCAGTGGTCTCATGCCAATCCTTTACCTTCTAAAATGCATGCAGGATCTATCCACCTATTGTATATATTCCCCAAATCTATCAGAGAAGATGAGAAAAAGAAGAGTAGTCTACGGACAGGTCTGGGTGCCAGGATCTTCCACGTTCTAATTCTGTCTCGGACACTGAATCCCACTGTGGCGTTGGAGAAAACAGCCCATAAGACAATGTCCTGAGAAGTTTCAGACTTTCAAAACTGGCCAGTTTCCAGTGGTTTATTGCTGCCTACAGGGTCTGCAGAGGCTCCCCTTTCAGTACACACACAGCTCCAGTTCATATCAGTGTTTGGCAAGCGTTTCCCAACCCCGGTTCAAGTCACTGATATTTTTCTCCCTGTCCTGATCCTGATCCTGCATCAGACAAGGAATTCCACAAAAATCTCTTGGGAGTCCCACCCTCTGCTCCTTTCTTGACAGCTCAGAGAGAAACAAATCACTCTCACTATTTCTAACCTCCTGAAGAAAGCACATGCAACTGTCTTCTGAGCCACAGCCTTTGAACTGAGGAGTTATCAAAGTTTGCACTATGGACAAAATGTGCCTCAGTATATGAAAGAGCATATCCAGTGCCCAGGGGTGGACTGAAGCCTGACTAAAGATACACACACTAGAACAAACACAGATGAGACAAAAGGACAAAATGATGAGTAAGATAGAACCAGGCCCTGGCAGCTCTGACCCCACAGCAGAGTATAGCAGAATGTGAAGATAACAAAGTAAAGCTGATGTAAGTGAGAGAAGAATATGGTCCATTTTTTAAAAAGTGAATTGTATCTGTTTTATTTTGGTTTTGCCCATGATGGGGTGGAAAATTAGTATATATTTATATGAAAATAAAACCTCTCTCTCAAGAGTCTGATCCTGCCACCATTGCAGCCCCAGTAGTAAAATCACCATTAACAACTGCAGGAGCAGGGTTGGATTCTTTGTGAACATTTTACTATCGCACTAAATTAAAATAAAATAAAAAACTGTCTTTTTGTATTGTAGAAAAACTTGACTTTTTTTTAAAAAAAATACAGGATTTAGCATCTTGGGATTATAGTGAGAACTAGAGGTTTATTAGCAAGTCTATTCTTTGGTTGACAGTCTAACTAGCTCCTGCTGTGTCTTTTGCCCTAATCTGCCCGTGGATTAAATGCAAAGTTTTTCCTATTAAATGAGTCTTCAAACTAACTCTGGAAGAGACCAAGTATTTTAATTTTTTTAAATGACTTAAGTCCTTTGCTTCCCCCTCCCTCCCTTGAGAACTGAGGCAAAAGGAAAGATACAGAGCAACAGACTAAGTCACAGGAGGCTAGATTGGAATTCTCCCTTTTTGTTTTGGAAACTTTGAAATAGGCAAAGCCACAGTTAGTATTATGGGTGCATGAGAGACCACCTGCAGTTCAAGTTACATCTCTCTCTCTGTTCTCCCTTACCTTTACTCAGCTCTTATCTCCTTCCCTTCCCTTTTCACCTTCCTGCCTTACCATATTTAATCCTCCATTTTACTCCCACTCTCCTTTACCTCCATCTGTCCCGTTTCTTCCTTCTACTCCCACACCCTTCCCTCCCTTCCTTTATAACTCTACTCCTTCCTCTTATTCCATCTGCCCCAATGCTCTGCCCCTTTGCATTTCTTTTTCCTTCTTAACACCGTCTGCTTCCTCCTACTCTCCCATCACAAAACACCATGTTTAGCTCAAACGTGTTAAGCTATTTCTTTGCACAGGATAACTGCTTGTGGGTTGCTCTCTAATCTCTCAGAACCTGGTGTGTTTTTTTCATACATCAGTCCTGTGCTGTTTGGGTGTGTCTTTCTAGGCAATCCTGAAAAAACAATTCTGGTTCTATTTGAAGTCACTGGGAGCTTTGCCATGGACTTCAGTGGTCCAAGGCATAGCTCTATGAGAGCTGACCTATAGCCATGGTAGTATATTGATAGGAGTGAGTGCAAATATTACAACTTTTAGTCCCAACTCTGGCATAGGTCTTCTTGGGTGTCTGCGGTAAATCACTTCTCTCAGTGTACCACCTACTCTTGCCCCCATCTCCAAATCTGTAAAATGGGGATCAGTTCTCTCTCAGAGAACTTAATTTGTTAATGTTTATAAAGTACTGTGAGATCTTCTAATGGAAGGTACTATGGATATATTTAATTATCTGTTTGAAAAGACAATAGTCTCTCTGGCTTTTTTTAAGTCTCTCTTTATGCTTGTAAGTCATAGAAAGTTTCTCTTATTCACAGTCCCTGAAAAACTTAACTAGACTTCATAATCAATAGGATGCAATGTGTGCTTAGCTCTGCAAAGATTGTACTGGACAGAAGCCAGTTTCAAATCCTAGTAATCATTTTCTGTGATTCTGCTTTTGGAAAGGAAGTCCATATTAAATGTTGTGTTGCTGCTGTTATCTGGTCTTGGAAGATAGCTGATACTTCAGAATCATTGTTGGCTAGCAGCACTTATTACAGAAGTGAACATGCCTTTGCTTTACACACACCGTGAATAAATATCCACATGGTGTGTGGCTGCAAATGTCACCTCAGGATACCTGCAGTATTTTTTAGAAGAGTTATTCAGAATTTATAAAGGAAAAATAATTCAGATAATTTATTTTCCACTAAGCAGTTTGAATCTGCCAGCAGGGAAATAAGAAATAAGGGCTTTCAAGAACTTGCTATTATTAGTGGGATAGGAAGATATAGTTTTCACAGTTCTTGGAACAGGGTAGGACTGAAGATTACTTTTCTGAGCTAAGAGTTTTGATGTGCTGGGAATAAGTACTCGTTTTCATCCAAATATTTTACCTGGTCTCAGTTTATTATTAATAAACTTAGAAAGATAGTTGAGGAAAGAAGGGGAACAGGAATTTGGAAATTATTTTGATACCTGAAGGTTGTGTGACAAGTCAGCAACCCCATGTGTAGAGTATTATAAAAATGAGAGAGAGACAGGGCTACCTACAGGCAGAGTTGTCAAACCCACAGGGCATGTTGCGGCCTGAATTTCTCAGTGGGAAGTGGGCGGGGCGGAGTAAATCACATGGCCTTCTTGCAACTCAGTTCAAGCTAATGCAGTCAGAAAGATCTTCTCACACAAAAACCTAACAGGTTCTCTCGTCAGGAAAGAGGGCTGGCTTCTAACAGAGGGAAGGTTTTGATCTCCAGATATATATTGTTTTCAACCCCAGGTATAATTCACAATCTCTAGGATGTAATGCCAAGGAAATGGACTTAAAGATAACTGTAGTACTAGAGATACTCCCCAAAAAATCCCTCCCCATTTTCAAATAAGACCCATTTCAGGGCACTATTTCAGGACACTACAGGAGAATTGTCATGACTATTTCACAAGGCTGGAGTAAACTTACCAGCCTGGGCACAATCTCCTCACCCGTTCCTTACAATGATGAAAAAGGAAAAACATTTTAAAATAATATTTTACTTGGCCTTAAAAAAAGAGAAACTGCTCCCAGGCTAATGGGTAAGTAGAACTTTCACAAGGCTTGTTTAGTGTATGCTCCTGTTGTGCTGTATGTGTTCAATAAAGTAGCCAATTCTTCACTTCATACCAAATTTCAGTATTTTTTGAGGTAGTATAACAGTTGCTTACCTTTCTGCTATCAGGTACAGTCCCTTCCTGAATTTCCCTTGTTCTTGGGAGTTCATTTAAGTCTCCAGCCAAACCTAATAATAATAACAACAACATCAATAATCATCCATTCCTTCCTAAGTCTAATGCAAAAAGATGTCCACATGAAACAAATTCTCCAGCTGTGCTCTCCTTTCCAAGTTATAATAATGATACCACCAGTTGCTTCTTAATTCCCCTCTCAGGGCTGAGCTCTCTCAGGCTTTTTAGCCAACTCCCCCCCCCATCTCTTCCTCAAGAAACTTTATCCAGTCCTTTTGTTCTCCCTTTAGCTCTGGTCCGAGGCTCTTCCAAAGCCCTTTGACATAAAAGACCCAACAGCAAAACCCGTCCGATGTCTCTCCACATGGAGCGAAATGCAGCTTTCCTTCCCAACATTTGTTGCTGCTAGGCCTACATCTCTAATCATCCTGGGAACTATACGTCCAGAATGTCTTGGTTCTGAGATAAACCCACTGGGAACAGAGTCATGCTACACCTTTAGCTTCAACTGAAGGACAATACCAATTCTGTTACAATCAGAATGTGTGTGTGTTTTGGAGAATGCCAAGCACGCCTGGGCTGCTAGATAACCTCAACAAACCTTTGCCTAGGAATAAAGCCATATTCCAGCCACGGCTCAACTCTTATTTTTGGAAGTATGCAAACATTTGGTTCCTTTCTTCTCCCTTATTATTTGTTGTGTTGCTGGATGGGAAAGAAAACAGTGGACAGAGCACCTAGAAGGAAGATTCAGTCAGGCATTTGTGGCTTGGTTTTCCAATGGAAAACTCTGTTCTTATATATTTACTAACACACATTACTTTTTTTTCAAGTGAACAAATATAATGTTTGTGACAGAGCACGCAGGTGTTGTGTGAACTTCCCTTCCACAGCTCTGCCTGTGGAACTTAGGTGAACTTGCAACACCCCTGCTGTAGCAATGTGGACACCCTTTCTCAGAACACGGCTCTGCCAATGCATCTGAGTTCAGATTTGCAACACATCCTCCCACAAGTCCTGCTTTCAACCCCAATTCTATCAATGCACCTCAATCCAGACCTGTTACAGCCTCTGCTTACTCTGCTTCTGTGCCCTCCCACAGCTCTGCTGATGCATCTCAGCCCTGACATGAACTATCTACTGCTTATTCCACTCTCTAGCCCCTTGACTGGAGAATTCCAGTTGTGTCGATTTGTCATTATTTGGGGGTTTACACAAACAGAATGAGAATGGGACGTTCCAGACAAGCCTAAATTTGAATTTGGGTCTCCAGCGCAAAGAGGCTAGAACCCTAATACATTGCACCATCACAGCATTGATGAATCTGATACCCCCTTGGTTCGTGTTCCCAAACTCAGCAGTGGCACTGGGCTTTTCTGAAGAACCCTGGTTTCATATTGGTGCATGCTGAATTTTTGACCCTTTGTTGACTCAGCTTGTAAAGAAGCCCCAGTGTAAAGTGAGGCCTTTTCTTCCCACCTAAAATCAAATGAATATTTGTCCCTGCACAGGCTATTGCACCTGAAGGCTCTTTGAATATTGATATGGAAATTGTTCCCCTGCCCAGTAAGCCCTACAGTATCACATCAACCTGTCAGAGCTCATTTTCAGGGTCATTATTCTGGGGTCTGGAAAACCCTGCCATCCCATCTCCAATGTTTCAGGAGCATGAGCTCCCCTGGGGCACAATCTACTTTTAAATCTGTCTTCAATCTTACCTTACAAGGCTCTGCCATAGAGGAACTTTTCTATATATACAGGACATAAACGAGTGGCATGTGCATCTGGGTCTGAATGTCCATTTCTGTCTGCCCACATCCACATCTTTGCCTAATTTTGTGTGTGTGTGTGTGTGTGTGTGTTTTATCTGTGTATGCACAAAAGATGTGAACTATACATGAGAGGAAACAAGAAAACACCTCAGCTGTAATGAGAAACCCTTTGGGTAAATACAGTATAAAATCAGTGCGATTTCCCTAGCTCTGTGTTGGGTACGGATAAATGCTGCTTTAGTTATTTTAAGTTGGATGATTCTTTCAGAAAACCTTGATATCCCTACCAACAGCATCTTCTCTTGTGCCCTACCCAAACAATAGCAAAAGCTGTAGGAAATTTTTCATTTCAGTTTTGTTCTTCAGCTTACTACCTGCTCTCTCTGTCCCACTCTCCACTAATGCTCACTCACTATACATACAGAAACAGATATGTCCACGGTCAGACTGTTTCAATATAGAAAGAGCAAAAGAATTTTCAGCCACATGTACCTTTTTATAAAAAGTTTAGGAAAACAAGAAAGAACAAAAGTCAAGTCTGAGAACAGATTGTGTCCTGCTCTGCAACAGGCTGCCTCAACTCTAAGAACACAATAGCTCCTAAAGGATATACACAGGGAGAGTATGTAGAAGTTGAAGGGTGGAGTACACAGGAAATAAAAGACATGACAGTTTCAAATCTGCATATACTGCACATATGATGACATACAGATAAACAGCGGTGCAGATACATGCAATATTTTCCTGCATTACTGGAGGCTTAGGGAAGTTTTCTGTGAATGGAAGAGCAGATAGGTGTGCTATCCACACAAATAGACCTTTTTTTTTTTTTTTGAAGTGCATTAGAAAGACCTAGCTTCAGTAAATATCTAATATGAGACGAACCAGAGGATGTTAAACAGAAAGAGCAATGACATATTCCACCAGCTGAACATGCTTGGGACTGGGGCTTCATCATGTATTGGGCCAGGACTCTTGGATTCCATTTACAGCTCTGCCACCAATTCCTTCTGTAGCACTGGGCACGTTACTTCAGCTCTCCACCAAGACTGTCCTGAAGAAGGGAGCAATGTGTGGCATCAGGGACAGTGCGGTTTTCTGTATATTAGGAAATAGATTGAAACCTGGGCCAAAGAGCCATCAGATGGTGATAACTTTTCATTACACATCTACTAGCTTTGGTTGGATTCAAAGCACCATAATAAAAGCTTGACATCCATTTCAAATCCCTTAAGCCACCCTACCTCCTTGATTCATTTATTTATGCAGAATGCCTGAGAATGAACATTGTAATTATTAACTGTTTCCTCCCCTCCCCCCAATTACAAAAATAAATAAACATTGGAGAGATAAAAAACGAAAGAAAACCACAAAATTAAACCAAGCACCACTGCCTAACTGAGATCAGTCAAAACTAAATCTATACTTAAAACAAGAATAAAATAGTTCAATTAACCCATTATTGATTTAGCCCTCTTTTAAGATAATTACCTACATCAACAGGACAGCATCCCTAAGGGTAACCAGAAAAATACTGTATTTCGAGCTAACACAGAATAGGATGGCTTTAAAAACTATTAGCTTCCCCCTTAGGAAGAACTAACTTTGCACCAGTCTCTTTCCTTACTTCCCTACCTGACCCTGGTGCCTCCTTTTTCCTTCCCTGAGTGAGCATCTTCCTACATTCTTAGACAAGGCTGAAGTGCTGATCAGTCAAAGAAGGAACCCTGCTGAGTGCAGGGAATCTCACGCTCCCTTTAATGGACAGGATATTAGACTAATTTGACCAATGTTCTGTGTCTGTCTCATAGTTCTTACGCATGGTCATTCCTAAAACAGGCAACTTATGATGGAGATTTCTGACAATTTGCTCTGTGCTGACCACACTATTTGCATCAATTCTTGGTGGTACAATGGTTCAAGAAGGGCAGAAATACTGTTTCCAAAATATTTTTAGTCAACTCTGGAGATTAATATACCATAGTAGTCCGTGGGATAATACCCATAGCAGCCTAGCCACATTAGTTTTCCTTGTTGGGATTCGTCAGACCGAGGACATATGCAACAAACAAGCAAAGTGTGTCCTGCATCCCCACACAGTCCACTGAAGGATAACATCCTACAACTGCTATTAGACAATGAAGTTATACCATTAGCTCAAGAAGTAGAGATCTATGCTGCAGTGTTGAAAGCTCCAGGGTCAAACCAAGCTGATAACCAGCATGGATCAAAACATAGACTTTCAAGTAAGTGAAGAACCCCACAACACCAGAATACAAATTCCTTCACAGTGCCTGTGTACTGATCCCATTGTTCATCATGCTAGACTAAAAGCACGTGCAGCAGTTTTACATTTGTATGAAATATACACAGACAAGCTACACTGAAAGTGGTTAAGCATTTAAGTCACATATATATTTTTAAATAATGGAAATAATATTTCTGCACTCTCTTGTGCTGACATGGCTGAAATTTTGGCTAAATAAATAAATAAAACTGACTTTTTGTATAGATTGAGGCCCATATTCTCAAAAAGTTGAGAATCAACTGAAACCAATGGGAGTTAGGTGCCTAAATGCCTTTGGGATCAGGGTCCAAGACCCTGATGCTGCAAACGTTTACACACAACTAACATTACTCACATAGCTATTTGCAGGGATTGGACCCCTAAGCATTGAAAAAAAAAGAGCAAGAGTTTTAGAGAGGAATGGAAATTGCTATGCAGCCTAAACTAGAGAGTTTTTTTTTAATCTATATGCACACATTTTTGATGTGCCCATTAGTGTTTTGGAGACTATTTAACTTCTTGACCTGGTGAGGTGCAGGGCCGGCTCTACTGTTTTTGCCCCCCCAAGCAGCGCACCGAATTGCCGCCACAGATGGCGGGGGCAGTCCGTGTGCAGTTAGGGCGGCACGCGCGTTTCCAGGGCGGCGGCAATTCGGCGGCTCCTGTCTTCAGCCGGAAGACAGAAGCCGCCGAATTGCCGCCGCGGGCAGCTGAACATAGAAGCTGCCGCCAAATTGGCACCACCGCGGAAACGCACGTGCCGTCCTAATGGCACACGGACTGCCCCTGCAGCCCGCAGCGGCAATTTGGTGCGCTGCTTGGGACGACAAAAACACATGGAATGCCGCCCCTTGCAGATTGCCGCCCTAAGCACCTGCTTGGAATCCTGGTGCCTGGAGCCGGTCCTGGTGAGGTGTTAGTTCTTTGATGCATCCCCTAGATCTAGAAACATCCCACTGAGACATGTTTAATTGTTCATGAGGAACCTTGGCCATAAAGGTCTTGCCTTTGAGATCAGGGCTTTATTGGGAGTGTCTGTTAGAGACCATCCCCTCTCTGGAGTATGGGAATCACTCCAGGAACCACAGAATCTTTGTGAACACCCATACTGGCATTTTCAGAATAATTTTAGCCACCTTAACCTCATCTGACTGTACCTGAGTGCAGTATCTGAGCTTCCTGTCATGAGGCTTCACTCACCGTACTGTGATGTTGCAAACAAGTGTCACAGAACTTCTTCTATGTGATGGAGCCATGTAAAACCTGCTGGAGTGTTTGCACATAAGCAGAGATCAGCTGGCTATGCAGTGGCTGGCATTTAACCTGTTAGCTGATACAACTGAGAAAAAAAACCTAAGTAATATTTTTGAATTATTTCCGGTATCAAATACATAAGACTTCATATTTTAACACGCCCATGGCCACCTAGGACTTCAGGGCAGTCACTATTCTGCCTACAGGGACAGAACTTGGATCCTCCTGCTCCAAAAGCACAGGACCCCACTGCTTGGCCTAGTTGAGGAGACTCTCTTTAAGCTTCTCACTGTATAAGTTCTATGACACAGTTGAACTCTAGTTCTACCCAGTAGAGGGCAGTGCCACACATACAGACTAGTCACTTCACAGTCAGTCGCCTTAGATGTTTCAACTTCAAGTGACAGGTTTCAGAGTAGCAGCCGTGTTAGTCTGTATCCGCAACTTCAAGTGAGAACAGCAACTCATTTGCAAGTCACATAGGCAGGTGACAAACAACTGCCAACTTCAGTCAGTAAACTCATGTTTGTCAGGAGACTCTGTGGTGACAGCTTTAAATAGCCAATTAACCTTAAATAGCCAATAACCAATAAACCTCAGCCAATTTCCTGAGAGCACACAGATTACTACAGTGCCTTGTAAGATATATTCTTCCTCTTGCTTTTAAATGCTTGCTTATGCAAAAGTGTGTGGCTGCCTACTGTGGATGCATGTGCACCACAAACCAGTTGGAGCAGGACAATGAGGTTCCACATTTGCCCTTCCTTCTCCACCCCCTGGCAAGAGTCTTAAAAATTAGACACGGAAAGGCCTGTTTCACACAGTCCTGCCAAAGGGCAGGAAGGTTACAAGACTATCGCTCAAGGTGTCACAAGTACTCCTGTTCTTTTTGACCAGTCCAGTTTTAAGTATGTTCAAGTGCTGAAACTACTCCCGCTTCATTTGGGAGACCATCACTATGTCAACTGGATCTCACCAGGCAGAATTTTCTTGTGACAAGCCTACAATATTTCCCACCTATAACCATTTAGATGAGGTACTATATAGTACTCTATGTTAGACACACAAGCTACTGCAGTACCACTTTTGCATTACTTCGAACAGTCCTGTATCTTTTAAATATAATGTTAGGGCTTTTTAATCCATAGATCTCAACACAGCTCATAAAAAATCATTATCTCAGTTTTTCGGGGGCGTGGGGAGGGAAAGGTACTTATTTTCTATGCACAGAGAAAACCAGCTTTCTTAAATTAAGAGATGATAAGAAAGAACAAAAGTAAAGTTTCCCTGGGAAAACTTACAGTGTGTCCTTTCCAACGGCCTGCACTGATCTCTGGGAACAAAATCAGGACCGGTGCAAGGAAGTTTCGTGCCCTAGGTGAAACTTCCACTTTGCGCCCCCCCTCCCCAGCCCTGCGGCAGCTCCCCGCCCCTCCCTCCGCCCTGAGGCGCTCCCCCTGCAGCAGCTCCCCCGGGGAACCGGGCAGCAGCTCCCCACCCCAGCTCACCTCTGCTCCGCCTCCTCCCCGAGCACGCCACCCCCGCTCTAATTCTCCTCCCCTCCCAGGCTAGTGGCACCAAACAGCTGATTGGCGCTGCAAGCCTGGGAGGTGGGAGAAGTGGAACGGCGACCGCGCGCTCGGGGAGGAACGCTGTAAAAAAAAATTGGGGGCACCACTTTTTGGCGCCCCCAAAACTTGGCGCCCTAGGCAACCGCCTAGTTCACCTTAATGGTAGCACCGGCCCTGAACAAAATGGCTTCTGCACACAGATTGTTAGAAACAGAAAGTTGCAATATAAAAAGCAAAAGGCTTTGCACAGGAGAAAACTGAGACACAAAGAAATGAAGCAACTTGTGCAAGGTCATTCGACAAGTCAGTTGCAGAGCTGGGAAGAGAACCCACTTCTGACCCTGTGATCCTTGCCCTGTTCACTAGGGCATGCTGCTTCAGGGAGGCAGCATTGGCTGCTGGAGAGAATACTAGACTGGAACTTTTGAGATCTGGATGCTTTTCCTGGCTCTGCCACTGGCCTGCTTGGTGACTTTGGGCAAGTCATTTCCCCATTCTGTGCCTCAGTTTCCCCATTTGTAAGTGGGGCTGATGATACTGACCTCCATTGTGAATCACTTTGAGATCTGATGAAAAATGCTATACAAGAGCTAGACCACGCTGCCCCCTGGATCACCTAAACAATTCCTTTTCCCCCAACCCTTAGTAATGAGATCCTCCACCAGACCATTATCATAGTCTCCCGAGTTGCCCTTAAGGCAAGCAATACATGTTTGGTTATTTTAGTCTTTTCTCCAAGTCAGTCCCTCCAGCCCCTTAATCATTTTTATTATCTCTCTGCCTTTCCTCCAATTTGTCTACATCTTTCTGGTATTACCATGCCAGGAACTGAATGCAAAGGCTCTGGCTCCAAGCTCGGTGCAACTCATAGGCTGAGGGAGTCAAGGGACTTTATGCCACTGTTGCAATCTCCAGATTAAGGGTTAGAGCAGCCTGCAATGGCCAGAATGGTTAGAGTTGACTGCTCTAGCAATACTTTTTCTTCTGCAGGATGATAAGGGGCAGGGGGCAGCATAAAGATATTCCACTCTCTCTATGCTGTCTGGGGTAGCGGTATCCTTACATTAGCGGTATTCCCAAATGGTAGACCCTGTACTGGAGTCACATGTAACCCACAATCAGGGCTCAAGTCTCACCATATGGGGCGCAAGAAAGACCCTGGCCCAGCATGATCTCTAGTGTAACTCCATTGATGACATCAGAGTTGAATTTGTCCCAATGTGTCTGCAAACCCTGTCAAGGGAACTGGGGTGGGGTCCCATTCTGGTCTCCGTTACACCAGAGTTACTCCAAAATTTGCACTAGTGTAACAGAGCAAAACCAACCCTCAGTCAGCATCCAGCACAGACTTCCTCCCAATGTGGCCAGACTTTCTTTTGCTGTCATGGGCTAATCAACTTGACTAGGACACATATAAGGAAGCTAGCAAGAAGTTTGCAAAATCTCTCTCAGCCAGAAGCTGCTCTTGCATGTCAGCCTCACGATGAAAAGACCAAGAAAGTTCAAATGCAAAACAACTGGCTTCAGAGACTCAGCAGCCTGCCCTGTGCTGCTGTATATCCAAAGGCAACAAACCATGTCAAACACACAGGGACCAGTTCAAAGTGTCTGAGAGCTCAAATGGTCTGCAGAGGAAAATCAATGCAGGCAAACCTGTCTTATGTATCCACATGAGAGACTAGCGATAAATAAATTTAATAACGTGTAAGATGATTGTATTCAGTGTGCTTCGTGTTGTCTTTCAGTGCAAGAAATTGCCTAAAAATGGGTCTGTCTTTCTATAGATTTCATTGTATTGTCCATGGTTTATGAAGCACTAACAGGGTACATAGAGCAGTTATTTCACAGAGCTAGAAATGGAGAGTCAGCCTTACAAAACTAAGTGTACGCAAGTCATGTATAAAGCAGAGACCAGTATAGTTCATGGTAGGGTGGGAAATATAGCTCAGAGGGTGATGCTAAACTCACAAGAGCTGGCTGTGTTCTAAACAACCAAACCAGCTTGTCATTGTGACATTGACTCTGAAGTGGCCTCCTCTATGGTGAACAGACATCCCGATATTATCGGGATCGTCTCAGTATTAAAGGCTTTGTCTTATATATGCAACTATACCTCCACCCCTGAAAAAAAAGTGTCCGATTTTTCACACTTGCTATCTGGTCACCCTATCTTCTTCTACGTAGTCATACAATTTTGTGTGTACACACACATGTGCACGTGAACAAGGGAGTGGAGAAAGACATAGCAGAGAAACAGATTTCTGTTTCAAGCTTCAGAGGGTTAAATAGGTACAGAAAAAAAGTTAACTACATGATAAGTGTGTCCTTTTAATAAAAAAATCTGTTCTCACTATCTGAAACCCAGCCTTAAATTCTGGGTCAAATTCTGCTTTCATTTACACAGATGCAATCCCATTGAATGTCCTTAACTACCTATCAGATGCAGACACCTCTGGGGAGGAACATGGCAACTATTTAACAGATGCACTATAACAGTTGACAATGATCATATTACACCAGCATAACTGAGAACAGAGTTTAGCCATTGCCTCCAACTAGTCTCTCCTTTGGGACCCGTACATCTGGCTCACAGATTCAAATCAAAATTATATTGGACTCAAGGGTCACACCGTGATTTCAATCACTGCAATGGTGGCAAACAACGTTTAAATGTTTTCCAACTGGCACTTTTTAGTGTAGTTTCACTCAAAACATTTCTGTCAAAAAACCACTTGATGGCTACTTACCCTGTAAAAATATCCAATGAAATAATTAGTGCAGCCTTGTCAAGATCCACATACAGGCCTTCCTCTCCTCTTGCCTCCAGTACAGAAATGCCCTTCTCAAGGACCTTCTTAATTCGCAGCTCTCCAGCATGTGCAAGATTCATGTGGGGTGGATCAGCCAGTTCAAAAAAGCCACCCCACCTAAATAGTCTTTCACTCAGGCCAGGTCTACACTAGGAAATTGGATCAGTATAACTATGTAGCTCAGGTGTGAAAAATCCACATCCCTGAGTGACACAGTTAAACCGACCTAACCCTGGTGTAGACAACGCTCTGTCGATGGAAGGGCTTCTTCTGTTGATGTAGCTTCCGCCTCTCAGGGAGGTGAAATACCTACGCCAATGGGAGAAGCCTTCCTGTCAGTGTAGGTAGCGTCGTCACTGAAGCACTACAGCGGCTGCTTTGCTGCAGTGTAGACCTGCCCTCAGTTTTCTTCCTCAGGGTTTCATTCCTGAGGTGTTTTGAACACACTGGTTACAAGAGACCCCTTTATAAACCCCTTCCGGCTTGGGTGACCCCCTAATCCCCTAACAGTCAGCCACCTTTCCCTCCCCTGATTAGCTCACTATATAGAATCATAGGACTGGAAGGGACCTCAAGAGGTCATCTAGTCCAGTCCCCTGCACTCATGGCACCTGAGGGTGAGGCCTAAGCAAGGCATTAGTTGTTAGCACTAGGCAAGGCCTTTAGACCCTGTCACAGTATCATCCATTATAGCAGGGCTGGTAGCAACCCCTATATGTAGGTTACCCAACAGTTTCCTTTATAAAGGATTCTTGTGACCTGCATTTTTCGTAGCAGGTCTTTGATTTTCAGCAAGGGGAATCCTCTCAGGCTACTAATTTATCCCATTCTGATTTGGCTGAGATAGAAAGTGTTGAAAATTCCCATGTCCCTTGTCCCACTTTTGTACCTCAGGGACATTTTGGCAGCCTTCCAAAAATCCCTGAACATTCCAAGGCTGGCCTGGAGTCACGGTGCGCTGCTACTAAATCAACAGCACTGCACTGGGGATGCTAGGGAGCTGCTGAAGAAGACAGCTGGGCCAGGCTCCGAACACGCATGGCCCATTTATCCTGTCATTGTGCCAGCTCCCCCAACTCTAAGGGAGTGGGAGAAAGAGCCAGCCAGGCTGAGCTTCCCTCTGAACACTTCCTGGATTCAGTACCTGGATTTAGCAACCCAAACCCCTGGTTTGGGATAACAGCTTTATCCTCGTCTCCTTCTACATAGCCTGTCCTGTAGCTGAATTGGTAGCAGTCTGTGCTACCATGCTGAAAGTTCAGCACTGAAACCCTGCTGAGCATGGGGGTTTGCTACAGTTCCACTTAATAAAATTTGTTTTTAACTAGGAAATTACACACAAGTAAAACTAAGTTGAAAGAACATCATTAATGTTGCAGAGTCAAGCAGTCAAAAGTTAGGAAATACCAAATTTACTGTTGCCCATGTTACCTTAATTCTGCCCCCTTGTGCATCAGCATTGTTCTACAGTTTTTAATTACATTATTATGTTCTATTTTTTACATAGGACTCATGCCTCATTCAGTGCACAGGATGGACACACAAGGCAGCCAAATTAAAGCTGCACAAGCAATCGGAAATCTGGCTTTTCCTAGCTTCAAGTGCTTGACTTTGCAGTGCTTGCCTTTGCAACCTAAATAATAATCTCTAACACACAAACATACACAAAGACATGTGATGAGAACCATCTATACCAGCTCAGGTGTGGGAGGTAAGTCCTTCCAAAGCCCTCCCCGCCACAGGCCAACAGGGGTCTATCAGGGCACCAGACCTAGCAGCTCTATATGGAGAACAGCCGCAGCAGCCAGAAAGAGCTTATAAGGTGAAAAAAGTCACAGATCCTAGGGCACCTTCCTTAAAGCAGCCAGCCCTAGGTACAACCAATGATGTTGTGGGTAGAGTCAAGAACTTGCATTTCCTCCCAGTTCCCACACTGGACTCAGAACACTGGGCCCAGCAGTGTCCCTGACACCTGAAGAGAAGTAGAAGCCAAGAGGAGTCTTCACAGCATCGTTCACTTACTTCTGACTCTGGATTGTTCTAATGGGATGTATTGCCACTGGTTGTTGGTCCCCTTCATCCCTCCCCTCCCATTCCACTACAGCCCCTAAACTGCCTAATCTCATTGTCCCCGCTCTGCTTGTGTTTCCCACCCTTCATCTCTCCCGTGTCCCAGTTTCTACCCCTCTCCCCTTCAGGCCTGGTCTACACTAACCCCCCACTTCGAACTAAGGTACACAACTTCAGCTACGTGAATAATGTAGCTGAAGTCGACGTACCTTAGTTCGAACTTACCACGGTCCAGATGCGGCAGGCAGGCTCCCCCGTCGACTCCTTGTACTCCTCGCGCCGAGCAGGATTACCGGAGTCGACGGGGAGCACTTCGGGGTTCAATTTATCGCGTCCAGACAAGACGCGATAAATCGAACCCAGAAGTTCGATTGCCTGCCGCCGAACCAGCGCGTAAGTATAGACAAGCCCTCAGTTTCCCTCCCCTCTCTTACTCTAACAGTCCTTTCCTCTGCCCCCTTCAGCCTCAGAGACAGTAAGCTCTTAGGGAGCTTGTCTGAGGCCCAGTGTGTTGAAATAGCCCCCAGCACACTTAGGGAGCAACTGCAACATGAATAATTCATAAAGATAATCCCTTCAGGACCCGTTCAAAACTGCCCTTCTCATTTTAAACCCCATTATACTTTCATCATTTTAACTCACCAATCTCATCTCTTCCCCCTTTCCTCCCTACACTCGACACCAAATTCCTCCCTCTCCCTTCTCACAGTCTCATCTGCACTGGTGCAAGAGCCTTCTGCCCTACAGTTTTTTTGTTTTTTTAATATTAAAGAGACTTTCTCTATATCCTTGCCTTGATGACTGACTAAGTTCAGCTCTGATCTGGAAATCTCCCTTTGCAGCCTTTTTAAATTCTCTTTCCCTCTGTGTGACTCTGTAAGCAAGCTATTTAGCTCTGTTAAATATCTTGGGATAAGGTTACAAAATAAAGTTGTATTTTACATATGTTACTATTGCAATTTTTGTTCTGTTTTCTAGAAGGAATGTTCCAATCCAGGGTTATTTTAGTCTTTCCAGTAAATATTCTTTATTGAGGTTTGTGAGAACCACAGGGAACAATAAGAGGATTCAGACACAGCCCTTATTAAGAATTGTTCTAAGGCACTGAAGAATATTTTTCAATTCTCAATTAATCTTTTTAAAAAACAAACACTGCTAAAATGGCCAATTTTTTGTGGCTGGTAAGGTGTGGTTTGTGAAGCATTTTTGGGATTCATGGTGAAAGGCACTATAGAGATAAGAATACTATTATTATTCTGCTATATAAAGATGGGTTTATACTGGAAATCAGTTTGAAAACAACTAGTTTTCTACTGCAATAATAATATTGGATTTTTTTTACTAGCATTTGAAAGGCTGCACTGTCTTGTTCTGAAACTGATAGAGGGGTTGTTAATGTGAGGTACCCTTCTGTAATCACTTTCCTCAGTCCTCCTACTTTCCTGTGCAATGGGCTCTCATTCCTTCAGTATTTCAGCCCAGGGCTTTGGAATGATAGAAATGGATCCAAAGCATTTTAGGTGGATACAGGTCATGCCAAATGTGGCCAATAAAACCTGCTGGCTCTTCTCTTAGAGCCTCATGCTATTCCCACTGAAGTCAGATTTGCATTGGAAACAGGATCAGACTCTAAGGCGGGGGTGGGCAAACTATGGCCTGCAGGCTGGATCCGGCCCGCAAGCCGTTTTAAGCTGGCCCGTGAGCTCCCGCTGAGGAGTGGGGTCTGGGGCTTGCCCCCCTCCAGCGCTCCAGCCGGGGTGCAGGGGCTTCCGGAAGCCGCAGCATGGTCCCGGTCCAGCCCTCCAGTCAGGGAGCAGGATCGGGGGCCACACCACGCGGCTCCTGGAAGCCGTGGCATGGCCCGCTCCGGCTCCTATGTGCGCAAATGGTCCCCTCCGGCGCTCCAATGGGAGCTGCAGGGGTGGTGCCTGCAGATGAGGCAGCGTGCAGAGCTGCCTGGCCACGCCTCCGTGTAGGAGCCAGAGAAGGGACATGCCACTGCTTCCGGGAGCCACTTGAGGTAAGCGTCGCTCATAGCCTGTACCCCTGAGCCTCTCCCCATGCCCCAACCCTTTGCCTCAACCCTGATCCCCCTCTTGTGCTCCAAACCCCTCGATCCCCGCCAGGAACACCCTCCTGCACCCCAAACCTCTCATCTCCAGCCCCACCCCAGAGCCTGGACCCCCAGCCAGAACCTGCACCCCTTCTCACAACCCAAACCCCTGCCCCAGCCCTGATCCTCCTCCTGCCCTCCAAACCCTTCTGTCCCAGCCCAGAGCACCCTCCTACATACCAAACTCCTCATCCCCAGCCCCACCCCAGAGCCCGCACCCCCGAGCCAGAGCTCTCACCCTGTCCCAGCACCCCACTCCCCCACTGCAGCCCGGAGCCCCCTCCCACACCCTGAACTCCTCATTTCTGGCCCCATCCCGGAGCCTGCACCCCCAACCAGAGCCCTCACCCCAACCCCAATTTTGTGAACATTCATGGCCCGCCATACAATTTCTATTCCCAGATGTGGCCTTCGGGCCAAAAAGTTTGCCCACCCCTGCTCTAAGGGTGTGTCTACGCGGCAGCTGGGAGGTGTCATTCCCAGCACAAGTAGACAGACTCAGACTGATGCACTAAAAATAGAAGTGTAGATGTCGCCAAGCAGGTGGAGGCTTGAGCTAGCTGGCAGCATCCAAGCCTGCTTAATCCCTGGGCCTAAACTCAGGTGGCTAGTCTGAGTCCCTGCCTGTGCTACGAAGTCCACGTGGATATTTTTAGCATGCTAGCTCCAGCAGAGCTAGTATAAGTCTGTCTGTCCTAGGAATCACATCTCCTACCTGGAATGTAGACATACCCTTATTGGGTTAATTACAGGCTTGCAATAACTTAAACCGAACCAGGCACCTGAGTTATAATGGGCCAGTTAAGACTGAAGAGCTGAAGCAAGCAGCAACTGCCCCCGATCTCTTTTTCTCCTTGTTATAGATTTGATCAATGTTCTTTGCCCTACAAATGTTGTCTAAAAGTTAGAGCAAGGGGCTTGTAGCCAGGAGTCCTCTATTCTCAGCACTGTTACTGACTCATATGAGCCTTTGCAGGTTACTTATACCAGTGGTTCTCAAAGCCGGTCCGCCACTTGTTCAGGGAAAGCCCCTGGCGGGCCGGGCCGGTTTGTTTACTTGCCGCGACTGCAGGTTCGGCTGATCGTGGCTCCCACTGGCCGCGGTTCGCCACTCCAGGCCAATGGGGGCTGTGGGAAGCGGCATGCGCCAAGGGATGTGCTGGCTGCCCTTTCTGCAGCCCCCATTGACCTAGAGCGGCGAACTGTGGCCAGTGGGAGCTGTGATCGGCTGAACCTGTGGACGCGGCAGGTAAATAAACCGGCCCGGCCTGCCGGGGCTTTCCCTGCACAAGCAACAGACCGGCTTTGAGAACCACTGACTTACCTCAGTTCCCTGATTTGTAACATGGAGATATGATACTTACCTGCCTTGCAGAGGCATTGTAGTGTTTCTTTAATTTTTGAAAAATGACTCTAAGATCCTTAGATGAAAGGTAACATAGAAGAAGGGGAGGGATAGCTCAGTGGTTTGAGCATTGGCCTGCTAAACCCAGTGTTGTGAGCTCAATCCTTGAGGGGGCTATTTAGGGATCTGGGGCAATAAAACCAACCAACCAACAAACAAAAAACACAACTGTCAGGGACAGTACATGGTGCTGCTAGTGAAGGCAGGGGACTGGACTCAATTACCTTTCAAGGTCCCTTCCAGTTCTCTGAGAGAGATATATCTCTACATATTATTATTAATGCTGAATTTGTCCCTGCTACTTACCCTTTACCCGGCAATGAATTTTTCTCTATTAGCCTCACTCTACCTGAACTCTTGTTCAGCATTCTGCCAGACCTGTCACTGCCAGTCATTAAGCTGAAATACTGATCCCAGTTTTGAGAACTCTGTGCACATGAATAACTGATGAGCCACATATGTATCTGCAACCTCTACAGAAGTCAACGGGATTGCACAGGTGAAACCGAGACTGAATTTGGTCCAAATGGACTGAATTTGGTCCATTATCTATAAACATTTGTTACTATCCCATCAAGAGTTACTTGAGGCATCCATTTCTCCTAAGCAGGAAAACCTGTTGCCTCTGCAGCATCGAGACAGTCTGTGGGCAAAGTGAATGGTGAACAAGCTCCCTCTCTGGGACTCAGGGCTTCCTTGGCTCTGTTTGCATGCTTTTGTCGGCTGAAAAGAAAACACACAAAAAAGCAGAAGCTACTGTATGTCCTGCTAATGTAATGTCTTGGGGTCATCTACATTCAGGAGTCCAGTCTGGGAGCAAGTCAGAGTCAGCATGCACAGCTCTTCAGGGGAAGAGGGTAAGGATAAAAGATTTTTTTGCACTACTCTTTGGTGACCCCTCTGGCTTACCTGAGGAAAAACATCATGATTGGTCACAAATCCCTAGAACAATGGTTCTCAACCTTTTTTCATTTGCAGACCCCCCCCAAAATTTTGAATGAAGGTGCAGACCCCTTTGGAAATCTATTGTCTGTATATATAGTTTGAATTCTGTTCAGTCCATTTTTAGTCTAAGCCTTTCATGGACCACTGGTTAAGAACCACTACCCTAGAGAACCTAACTGCCATGGAAGTGATTATTACAGCTCATAGTGTTTAAGAATGAAGAGAAAAAATGGGTCACTCACTGTGGGTATCCATGGAGGAAACCCTTACCTATTGGAAGGTGACAATGAGATGCATATAACAGTGGAACACCAACTTTTGTAAAGGGATATTTAATGGTCACACTGAGTAGCACAGTATTAGTGTTCAGATGGGCAGGTACTATGATGATGGGTGTTACTAAAAACCTACACAGAGAAATACTTTAAGCCCAAACTTTTGGCTTAACAAAACAAAACCAAAAGAGTTGAGGAGGCAGGGAGGACTTACAAAATCTATCATGTAAGCTAGTGGAGTTCTTCCTTAGCTGGTACTAGTAATAGGTCCTTTATCACCTCTGTGATACAACCTTTAGAGGTCAATACCGCACGCACGCACCCATACACACAGCGCCAGCATGTTACATCAGTATTGTAGCAGAAATGGTGCCAACGGGTGCAGGGCCAAACTGTGCCACTTCAGAGACAGAAACATTGTAAAGCTGGAGAGGAGATGCTTTGACATTCCAAAGGTTCCTGGACCTATTATACTTCTCCCTGGACTCCTTCCTCCTCTCCCATCCAACTTTGCCAGTGCCATGACCCTAACCAGACTGCTCCCTTTGGCAACGCTAGCATTTCCCTCCCCCACTTGTACTCCCAAGGGCAGCCAGAAAAATTACCATTACCCCTGCCATGAGTAGGCTAGGAGAGGGAAGTTGCTCTTGGCCCCCCGTCTCCTCTCCAGGACACCTGCCCTAGTTTGGCTGTGATTTAACTTCATGGGGAACTGAGAGTGCTCAGCACCTTGTAGGATCAGACCCTAGTCTGTAACTGTGACTAGCCCCAAAGTCATAGGTAAAGCCATTCGCCTCAGCCACTGCTGTCAGCAGCATGAACATCTCAGCTCACAGTCTCTCTCACCAGAAAGCAGCAACTGCCCAGTAAGATAAACAAACCCTCTCTTTATTGGTGTCTTCTGTCACCTTGATGTGTATTCGTGGAGGAGAGTCACCCTGTGCACTTTTCAGGGTAGCAGCCGTGTTAGTCTGTATCCTCAAAAAGAACAGGAGTACTTGTGGCACCTTAGAGACTAACAAATTTATTAGAGCATAAGCTTTCGTGGGCTACAACCCACTTCTTCGGATCCACTTCTTCCTGTGCACTTGGGAGAGAGGCAGGGGGAGGGAAAGGGGGGAGTTATTAGTGACTGCAGCCTCCTGGGCTGTAGCTCTCACACTCATTGATGGAATGAGCCATTACTTTCACAGCCCCCTCGTACATTTAATTTCCAGGCAGCATTCAAATTGCTGGATTGGCATTTTCCATGTGACTCTGCCAAGATGAACTTGAACCGCACATGCATCTTTCTTCTTCACATCAGCATGAATCTTTTTCCATTACTTCCATGGTTGTTAACCTTTATGCTTCCAGGGACGGCACCACGATCATTTCTTCCTTAGGCTAATGGGACTAACTATGAAACAGGATTCTCGAAAGTACATGAAGGTCCCTGACGTACTTTCATTTTCTGTATCCTTTTAAAATTAGGGATCCAAATAGTGCTTGGTCCTAAGCAGAGGAGGAGGCTACAGGGAACAGAAGAGGGTTCAAAGAGCCTTTTCTTCCTTTCACTTATGCTATAGGCACCAGGCATGATTCTGGTCCTTGCGTCCTCAGATCAGATGGGCCTGTGGTCTCTAGTCCCTCCACCAGCATTACGAAACCCAAAGGGACTGCTTGCAATGTGTAAAGTTATACATCAGCATAAGTTTCTGTAGGAGATGGGCCTATATCTCACAATTATTAATACATGCCTGGGAGCACAGTGGTCAGTGTTGTAAGGAGAGTACATGCTGACACAATCCATTAATCATGGGAACAATCAGTAAAGTAATAGTTTGTTATGTCCCATCCTACTATGCCTTTCATCCCAATATACATTATGTACATGAATCTCTTCCACCACCTAATGAAATGCTGCCACTTCTGGAGTGCTTCATAGTGCAGAGGAACACTACACATCAGTCTGTGACTTAGCCAGAGGAGTTGTTGTTTCTGCTGGGTGTGTTGTTGTATGGGTGCTTTACAAAAGATGTGGCAGTTGGGCCAAGTAATCCATCTGTGCCGTCTTCCTCATCTAGCCAAAGAAACTGTTGCATGCAAATTAACTGTAGCGTAAGGATGGTCCATTGAGTGACTCTGCTATCACAATGGTCTAGGTCTCTTGGCATGATGACATAGATACATGCCTTGCTGACAAACAGGTGAAATTTATAAAATCAAAATGACTGAGAACTTTAAGAACTGGATGGTAATAAATCATGAATCCCAGTGATGATTGAACCTAGTGATATTCTGAACAAAAAGAGCTCTCAGCCATGCTTGCAGCTGTTTCCGTCACATCACACTGATTTAACAGCAATTCTAGGCTTCAAAGTGTCATACAGTGATAATCCTGGAATTTTATATAGATTTGTATTCGAGTACTGACCAGGGGCCCTCAACCCAAGACCAAGGCTTCACAGTGGAAGTCCCTGCCCCAAAGGTTTTATAATCTAAACTGATTAAAGGTGGAAAGGTCAGAGGCACAGAGAGGTGAAGCAATTTGCCCCAGGTCACACAGCAGGTCAGTGACACAGCTGAGACTTGAACCTAGGTTTCCTGACTCCCAGGCTATGCTCTATCCACTGGAGCACACCAAGTTCTATAACATCATTAATATATTCTATACTGTACACCCTGTGTGCATACCGGGATAAAACGTGACTCTTAAGACATTGGCACTGTGGAGGTACACAACACAGTGGGAGCCAGCCATGCTACATCAGTGGACAGAGGACAGCGTGCACATGCACCCAGCGCACCAGCTTGACTCCGTTGGCTAGTGCAGAGGGGAGTGTGGTTACAGGGGGTCCCCAGTATACGTCTCCCCCTTATCTGTTGTGTTGCATATCCCTCGCTCATCAATAAGGGAACATGTTCCGATTCATGTCAGTCTCGAGTCGCATATCCATCATTTGCAGTACTGTATCGTAAGTTGCAAATGATGGATATGTGGATCAGGACTGACGTGAATTGGAACATGTTCCCTTACTGATGAGCAAGGGATATGTGACAGATATGCATAGCCAAGGGTGGGCCGCGACTCACCCACTTAACATCCAGTCCCACCCCGAGTCCCGGCTCTGCTCCTGCGCTAGCGCTTGCCCCACACCGCTCACCCAGTGCTCCAGCTGTAGAGTGGGGTTGGGGGCTTGCCCCACTCCAGTCGCCGGGCCCTCTTGCTGGGGAGCGGGATCAGGACACAGAGGTTCCAAGCCACCAACCTCTGCTCCTTGGCTGGAGTGGTGGAGTGGGGCAAGCCCCCATGCCCTGACCCAACTCCCGGGCTGGAGTGCTGAGCAGGCTGGAGTGCCAGGCAGAGCGGGGCAAGCCCCAACTCCCTGATCCCACTCCCCGGCAGGTGGGCAGAGCGGGTGAGGGTGCAGGGGCGCACATTTTTACAGGGCCCCCCATTTTTCTGGGAGACCCTGGACAGAGCGTCTATCATCCCCTCTCGCCGACAAGGCCAGCTGGAGGGGAGAAGAGGCGGCCAGATTGCTCCTACCCCTCCGCCCCCCCATCATTGCCCACCCTCCCAGAGCCCACGCAAGTGTCCCCTCCTGTCTATGCCACTGTTGTACCAGCGGGTCCCCAGTATCTGTTGTTTTGGTATCTGTTGCCCTTTTCAAGAACACAACCCCGATGTACACCAGGGACCCGCAGTATGGGCATGCCTTGTCTTTGTTCTGTACTACTGAGGGATGCTAATACCTTACAGCATCCTTCTTGCATTCTGGGAGTGCAAGGACTGTGATCCTGACTAGCCCCTGCTCAGGGTGAAATGGAGGAGTGCAGGCATAGGTGCTGACTTCCTCTGTTCCCAGGGGGTGCTCGACCTCCCACCCTGCCCCCACTCCACCCCTTCCCCCAAGCCCCAACCTCTGCCCTGCCTCTTCCTGCCCCTGCCCCATCCCCACTCCATCCTTCCCTCAAGCCCCACCCCTGCCCTGCCTCTTCCCGCCCCATCCCCCATCTCTTCCTACCCCCACTTCTCCCCCCCCAGTGCCTCCTGCACACCACTGAACAGCTGATCATGGCGGGCAGGAGGCACTGGGAAGGTGGGGGAGGCGCTGACCAGCAGGGCACCTCAGTGAGTGGGAGGCATTGGGGGAAGGGAGCAGGAGGCACTGATCCATGGGGCTGCCAGTGAGCACCCACGGAGTCAGCACCTATGGGTGCAGATGAAGGCTCTTCATGGCCTCCCTCCCCATATTCAAAGTTAGTCCCAATCTAGCCTATGAGGTGCTGGTGATCTCCTCCCTGTTTCTGTCCCGGCTACGCAAGGTGACAGCATTCTCTTCCCAACCACATTTATTTATCACTTTACTCCAGTCTCTATGGATACACGTTGTGATATTACGGGCTGAAATAGGGAGGTCTGCTGGGAGCCGGTGGTACAGATGAGAACAAATGTTGAAACTTGGAAACATAATTTCTTTGTGAAGAGCAATGAAATAAATGGCAGGAGAGCTGAATAGCATTAAATGTGAAAGACCTGAACTTAATGCCACTTCAATTTTTTAATGAGATTGTCTCATTTATATTTGTATATGGAGGAATGTGAACAAATCACAGGCCTGTTAGGGTCGACTCTTCAATGTTTACAAATGGCACATGAAAAGTGCAGTGCTCTGTCCACTGAACCGTTATTTCCTTCAAGTGCTTTTTATCAGTCTTTTTGAATGACATGAACAACAAAAAAATAACCACCAAATATGATCCCATTGAAACCAATGGTCTCAATGGGATCAGGATGGGGCTTAAAAGAACAAACATAGAAGCCAATAACAATGCAGCGACATACAAGTTAAACATGGGTCAAGTAGGCTGGGTTCAGATCTGGGTCGGGTTTTAGCCATGGATTGAGTTTGAGTCTGAATCAGGAACAGACTTTGGGATCAGATTCAATATTATCAGACTCTCGTGTACTGTTCTTGTGAGATCTGGGGTGATTTAAATGCCAGCATGGTGAAGAATGGGACATTTCCTGCCTCTCTCTCTCTCTCCCACCCCTCTTTTTTTTTTTTTTTTAAATTCAAAGAGATCTGGGAGTTTCATGAACTATGAGACTATTGGTTCTCATAGCAACCACACACCCATCTATTGATAGTTCTAATGACAAATCCCTTTTCACCACAGTCCATTTACAACTCACTACTGTCCCATGAACTGCTTGGTGCAAGAGGAATGGCCAGTTGCCTCCAACACTATTGGAATGCAAACCCACTGAGGCTCTCTCACCAGAGCAGTGTGTGGGGTACAGAATATATTGGATGGTCTGTTAACATTCAATAGAAAATCAAAATCCAATCAACGAACTGTTGGCTGCATTTCAGAGACTGAGTATATGATACTTCAATGGTATGCACATTATAAATGTAATAGACTAATTTACCTATGAAAAATCCTGTTTCGTTCAGCCTATTCCACTGCACTGATCTTCACAGTAGCTTCTTTCACACTTACCTAACATATAGTCTAATCCTGTGAAGTACTGAGCATCTTCAACTCCTACTGACCTCAAAGGGTATGTCTATATTGCAATAAAACACACATGGTGGCCCATGTCAGCCTGACTCAGGCTGGGGCTATAAAATTGCAGGGTAGATATCCAAGCTTGGGCTGGATCCTGTGAGGGGAGAGGGTCCTAGAGCCCAGCCTCCAACCCAAGCCCAGAGATCTACATTGCAATTTTATAGACCCGCAGTCTAAGCCCACGTTTCAGAGTGGTAGCCATATTAGTCTGTATCAGCAAAAACAATGAGGAGTCCTTGTGACACCTTAGAGACTAACAAATTTATTTGGGCATAAGCTTTTGTGGGCTAGAACCCACTTCATCAGATGCATGGAGTGGAAAATATAGTAGCAGGTATAATAAATACCCGTATTTTCCACTCCATGCATCTGATGAAGTGGGTTCTAGCCCACGAAAGCTTATGCCCAAATAAATTTGTTAGTCTCTAAGAGTCCAAGCCCAGTGAACCCAAGTCAACTGACATGGGCTAGCCATGGGTATTTTATTGCAGTGTTGATATACCCAAAGGAAGTTGAGGGAGCCTAGCACCTTGTAGGATCAGGTCTAAAAAAAAAGGACACAGTCAATTTTCTAGTATTTATTCTAAATCACCTGCTAGTGTACAATACTCAAAAGGCAGCTTCCAGCTGAAAGGAACTCAGCATGGTCCCTATTGAAGAAGATGCCCCTTAGTTCTCCTGGTAGAGGTGGTCCATAGGCAGCAAAAAGCTCCTGCTTTGAAGCTCATCTGCAATAACATGTAGGATGAATGTGCAGCATCCATTGCCGGATGGCTTGTTTGCTTCATGTCTGGCCAGCAGATACTACAGCTGAGTATGCTCTTAACGCAAACAATTGCAAATGTATATTAACACAGGGAACACGCTGTGGCAGATTTTCAAAGATACACCTTCCTTACATTTGTAAACAGCACATGAGCTGCACCAATGAGTTCACCTTTTGCACAAGCAAATGAGCATGATCCTGGGTAAAATGGCTAACTGCACATAGCATTGTCAGGGTTACATGGGTGCAGCAGATGTGCATGCAGATTTGTGTAGACACAGCTCAGATACCTGCACTTGAAATTTTGTCTCAACATTCAAGTGAGAGTTCCTATTTTTAAAAACCCTATATTCATCTACCATTGTTTAAGGGCCTAATATTGAGCAGGCTATAAGACTTTAAAGAGTTATAACTGAAAATGTTATACAAAGTGGTTATCAGCTAAAGTGGATTACGCTACACAGATGTGATCAAATGTGCATTTTTAAAGGACACTGCCCTTATGGAAAAGTCCTATGCAATTTAGTAGAGAATATGAAACTTTCTATAGACTTTATAAACTAGCCTACAGACTCCTGTACCAGGTGAGCTTTATGCTCCCTTTCCACCCTCCATGCCAAACTACACAATCTGCTCTTAGGCTGAGGATCTAAGACTATGAGGCTGCAATACAAACCCAGGCACATCTGTATTGTCCAACTGAAAAAAAAATACAACAACAAAACAAAGAAAGAAATTGGAACTAGTTAGTATTGTAATGTGTCAGATGTTAGATTTAGTGTCATTCAAGGACCACAGGCAACTGAAGAATGAAGAAAAATGAAGCTAATTTGTGGCTTAGTATTTATTAGCATTTAGATAATGTGTCCCATCCATCATACACAAGGCATGTTTCAAAACTACCAGTGCCCCTGTGTTCTGAGTACCGGAACCCTTGTAAATTAACTTGCTCTGCTCATGAATAAAAACACATTCATCTGGATGCGATCTCTGGGGGGGGACGGGACATCGTTTTCTTTGTAATGGATATAAAGATAGATCATACCAAGGAGTCTTAAGAGTAAGAGGCTGTAGTTTAAGACAAAGGAATTCACTCCTTCCCACTAACATAGAAACCAACAAGAACAGCCATAGGACAGTGGGAATAAAACCACTGGCTGACATTGACAGGGTCTATTTCAAAGCACCTAAAACCATTCAGCTATGTGGATCACTCTATTAGCTAAGTTATTTTGCAGGGGTGGAGAAAGTCATCTGGAACTATGGAAAGGTGCTTCTATAGGGGGCCCAGAACATTCTTTCAGGAGTTTGGTTCCTGAAACACCTATGGTGTCTGTAGTATTGAGGACTGAGCTTCCCAGGGAGTTTGTGTGGAACACTGTGAAGATCATGTTACGTATAGCCTACCGGAATCGGACACAAAATGAAGCAGATCTCTTGCAAGCACCATAATCACTGAACACCACAGTGCCTATCAGTTTAGCTAGGGATCAGGGGCTGTGTATTGTGGAGTGGAATTCAGAGGACATTCTGAACTGGCATAGCAGTAAAGTTTGGGGCTTCCAGATTTGCTCCCAGATGATACAGCCAGCCATTACACCTAAACCTCAAAAAGATCTGAGGCCATGTCTATACTTCAAACTTTGGTGGACAAATTATGTTGGTGTAAATCTGCCATAGTTAATATGTTGTTCTTGTGCATGCATACTTGGCTGCTTGCACTGGCACTTCACATACTCACCAGGACTGCTAGTGTTGATGCAAAGTGCAGTGCACTAGGGGTAGGACTTGTATCACAATGTCTTTTGGGGAATTTTAGCAATGCATTGTGGGACACACAGGAGTCGTGCAAGGGGTCAAGTTCCCATCATACAACTTTCTCCATCTCTTAATGCTATTCCTATCGCATAATTCTCATCTTTTTTTAAAATCCTACAAATGCACACAACCCTTGTTGCTCTCTGAAGCATGGAGCCTGTACAGCTCTGCACTATTATAATGAATATTGCAAATACAGGACGAATGATCTGGTATTTGCAGAGCTGCAGAATGTTTCACAGTAATGGGGAACATGACAACTTCTTTGAGGACAGGTTGTTCAGGGACAGAGGAAAAACCAATTCCAACTTGTTGGTGACATTCATGGTCAGCAGCTGCAGGTGGTGGAGCACCGCTTTGGGCCCAAGAAACGAGCACTGACCAGTGGGATTGCATTGTAATTCTGAGCAGTGGCTGTAGAACTATTGATGTGAAAGGCCGCATTCCTGGATCTGTGTGCTGAGCTCGCTCCAGGCCTCCAGCACGTAGCTGAGAAGTGAGTGTTGATTGCTCTGTGGAAGCTTGTAATGCAGGACTGCTACCAGTCAGTGGGAAATAATTCTGGAGCTGGAAAATCCACAGTCAGGGCCATTGTCATCAAAGTGTGTAGGGCCATTAATTGTATCCTGCTGCACAGGACTGTGACACTAGGCAATGTGGCTGGATTTGCAGCTATGGGGTTCCCGAACTCTGGTGGGCAATAGACAGTACGCACATCCCTATTTTGGCCCCAGCCCACCTTCCATAGAGCACAGGAAAGACTACTTTTCTATGGTTACACAAGCATTGTTAGATCACCAGGGGCGCTTCACTGATACCAATGTGGCAGGTCAGGGAAGGTGCATGATGCTCACATCTTTAAGAACACAGGACTGTTCAGAAAGCTGCAAGCAGGACATTTTGTCCCCGACTGGCAGATTACCATTGGTAATGGTGACATGCAAATAGTGATCATAGGGGAACCCAGAGGACCCCTTGTTCATGAAGCTATACACTGGCCCCATTGGCAGCTGTAAGAAAAGATTCAACTACTGGCTCAGCAGGTGCAGAACGACAATTGAAGGTACTTCTGGCAGATAGAAGGGGCATTAGCAGTGTTTACACACTAGATTAGATGTCAGTGAGAAGGTAGCCCAGTGATTATAGATGACTGTTGTGTCCTGGATAATGGCAATGCGCTGAGTACTGGAACTATTTTCCACAGGCGGTGGTGATTGTAGCTGATCTCACTGCTGAGTGTCACAAAGGCACAGAACATAGCCGCTGCTGATATCCCGAAGCCATCTTTAGCCACATGCCCCTGGCCTGTGCACCGCAACAGTCCCTGGCGAAGTCACCACAGAGTGGCATGGGAAAGTGTCCTACCACAAAGAAATAAGGCAGCCATCACCAGAAGCCTTCAGGACAGAATTGCAGAGTGCTTCCATGAAAGTTTAATCAAGATCTCTCAGGAGGATTCAAGGTACATCACTATGTAATAAATTGCTCCGCATGCCTCCCTGCCTAACCCTAGAGGGGAATGAAAACCAGATAACTCTCCCTCTGTTGTACCTCTACCTCTTCTTGCACAAGTAAGACAATGAAAAGTAGAGATCCGTGTCCTGCTAACTTGGGGTTGGGCTGGACATCATATCTACATTTGACCATTTAAAGGGAGAGTGCATACACACTTACCTGACTTCCCTTCCCCTGCATCAGGCTTGTCTGTGCTCAGCTGTCAGTACTCACTAGACTACAGTGGAGTCTTGAAAAGATCCTGGCTCACTACATAGCTGCCCCCCCCCCTTCTTGTCCCTTCTCTCCTTGATGTTCATGGCAGGGGTCTTTGTCAAGGGCTCCACTAAGGTATCCATGGTTGTCTGTGGGGTGCTGGTGGGATCTCCGCCAAGTACAGGTGTACAACTCCCTGTATAAGTGGTATGTCTGTGGTTTGACATCAGATTGACTGTTGGCCTCCCTGGCCTTGTGGTATGCCTGCTTCTGTTCCTTCGCTTTCATGTGCCACTGTTGCTGATCCCTGTCGCTGGTCCCTGTCATACCCTTTTGCCTGCATCCCGTGTGAAATCTTTTCGGAGATGTCCACATTTCTATGACTGGTCCGTAGCTGTACAGCCTCATTTCCGCATAGGGCCAGAAGATCTACTACCTCCTTTCTACTCCAGGCAGGGGCACCCCTAGAGCGTGTAGCTGGCAAGGTCGGTGGGGCAGTTTCAAACGACAAGGGAGTGATGTTAGATGTGCTCACCAAGCTAAGCAATCAGGAAAAGGCATTTCAAACACATGCGGTGGATTTAAAGAGGGAAGGGGTTTCTCAACTGGTCAAAAACAATTTTTCTGTGGAAAAGGGTCACTTTCAAATTTCCTGTTTTGAAAAAAAATGGAAAAAGTTTCAAAGCTACTGAAACATCCCATTTTGATGTTTTCTAAACAAATTTTTCCATTTTTGGAGTTCAAAATAGCTTTTTGTTTTGAAAGTTAACTTACCATAACATTCAAAAAAGAGAGGTCAACTTTGAAAAGAAACATTTTGAAATCATGAAAACAAAACATTGATTGACCTGAACTGAAGGTTTTCTGGATTTTTGGTTCACGAAAATCATTGCGATTTTGAATTTTGGTCCCGATTCAGAATGAGAGAACGTCTCAAAATCCCAATTTTTTCCCCAAGACAGGGAAGTCATTTCCTGGCCAGTTCTAATTAAAATATTTCAACTGTGGCTCCTGAATCTCTCTCAACAAGAGGGAAGTTGGGCTACAGATTTGTTTAAAGCTAACGGCTGCTAGACCAAACAACAAACCGCTCTCTAGTCATAATCCACATTTCTCTATAGTGATTATGTTGTTAATTGATTAACATAAAACACCTGAGTTAATATTCCCAATACAGGCACCTAATGGCTCAAAACTATTTATTTGCTTAACCTTTGACGGTGGAGTCAGTTCCGATGATCTGTTTCTGAACAAAACAGCAATTCTGATGCTAACAGCAGACACAAATATTCAGTAACACTCTGACAGACGAATTAACTCATGTTTGACAAACAGAGAAGCCTCAAACCCGCCTGTGGCCTCAGAGGATACGTCTATGCTGCAATTAGACACCTGGAACAGACCTGTGCCAGCTGACTTGGGCTGATGGGACTCAGGCTATGGGGCTGTTTAATTGCACTGTAGACGTTTGGGCTCAGGCTCATGCCCAAGCTCTGGCGCCCTGCAGGGAGGAGGGTCCTAAAGCCTGGGCTCCAGCCTGATCCCGAAGGACCCCACTGCAGTTAAACGGATCCTTAGCCCAAGCCCTGCGAGCCTGAGACAGCTGGCACAGGCCAGCCGAGGGTTATTAACTGCAGTGTAGACAAAGTGTAACACAGTAAATAGGATCCTTGCATTGAATATTGTCATGCAATTAATATCAGTGCTTTATACCATAAATCTTGAAAACAGATAATGATATGCTGAGTTAGCAGTTTGTGTGTTTTCTGAGACTCCTGTGCCAGCAAATACCAAGCAGAGGAGTAAAGTATTTATTACTTGAACTATTTCTTTTAAGTACAATCCTGCACACCACCACCTACCATTCATAAAATAGCTTATTTTAAAAACTGCAATAAAGCAAGAATATCAGTCTTTGCTGGACTAGCCAAATAAAATATCTTGACAAACTCTACACACACACACACACACACACACACACACACACACACACACACACACTCCCCATGAATCACTTTATCCACCACTGATAGGCAACATGGTGGGGCACTCTGGGTTTGTTACATGGATCCCAAGTGCCAAGCCATATGCCTCTGAGACAATCTGCTTGAGTCCCACTACCCCCACCCCAAAGTACCCTGCCACACCCTCTATCAAGAGAGGAATTAGCCCCAGAAACTGCCGCACACAACTCTACAACATTGTTATCTGAGCAGAGACAAACCTTTGATCAAAACAAGGGACCACGGGGGAGTCAAACTTACCCCTCACCCCCAGCAACAATTTACTGCACCCCTATTGCCTAAATATACAGAGGAGTGCTATCTCTAACCTGACTGAGTCCAAAGCCCGCCAGCCCCAATCTCTAGTCCCAAATTAGGTACCTTCTGCCCTGGCACCAATGGCTGGTGCTTGTGTGTGGTGGGAGGATGAATCCCAGTCTCTGTTGTATTGCCCAGTATCCAATGGTTGCCAAGCAGGTCAGGACTCCTGTTCTGAGTCTAGGTTGCTCCTTCTAGCCTGGCTGCAGCCATGGCCCCAGCATGCTACCTGAGATGATGGTCCCTCCAGCAGCAACAACACATGCTTCCTGTGTATGACTTCTCCCCCATGTCAGACAAATGTCCCAGTGCCTGTCTCTTGTCCCCACTTGGGCAGGACTGTGCTCCTTCTCAGAGTGGCATTCCTCCTTTCCAGTGGGAACGGAGGTGGGCTGGCAGCAAGAAGACAGGGGAGATTTTTCTTCTGAGTCCCCTAGCGGACAGCATACTTGGATCAGCTCCTCTCTCTGCTTGTGCCTGCTCTTTAATCAATCAGGGCTCCCATGGGGGTAGGCCTGGCTCTTTTTCACTGCTGCCAATCTTTGGAGTGAGGGGCACCAGTAGGGTGGAATGTGCCAGCTGTATAATAGTACATATAACAGTTTAGGACAGGAATTACAAGAAGAATACTGTGTCCAAATGGGATGGGGTATCTAGGAAGGCTCAGTATAGTTACTATATTGGAAAATGCTCTGGGAGTGACAAAACTGCACTTGCAAAAACTGTCATGAAATCTTCAATAAGTAAGTGCAAGCAGTCAGGGCCTTGATTTTATGCCACATTTGAAGGACAGTACTTCTCTCTAACCAGCACCTCCTACTGGCACGAGGTATGAGAAAGAACAAAGATTGCTGCCAAATGAATCGTCAGTACCAGTTCCTGAAGTTCCTACATTGTTCTTGTCAGTCTGCCACTGTATGTCTACACTACGGGATTATTCCGATTTTACAGAAACCGGTTTTTGAAAACAGATTGTATAAAGACGAATGTATGCGGCCACACTAAGCACATTAATTCGGCGGTGTGCGTCCATGTACCGGGGCTAGTGTCAATTTCTGGAGCGTTGCCCTGTGAGTAGCTATCCCATAGCTATCCCATAGTTCCTGCAGTCTCCTCCGCCCATCGGAATTCTGGGTTGAGATCCCACTGCCTGATGGAGGCAAAAACATTGTCGCGGGTGGTTCTGGGTACATCCTCCCCTCCCTCCTGGAAAGCAACGGCAGACAACCGTTTCGCGCCTTTTTCCTGGGTGAACAGTGCAGACGCCATACCGCGGCAAGCATGGAGCCCGCTCAGCTCAAGACAGCAGTCACGAACATTGTAAAAACCTCACGCGTTATCGTGCAGTTTCTGCTGAACCAGAACCTGCAAAACGAGGCGGCGAGGAGCAGGGCCGGCTCCAGGCACCAGGCAACCAAGCACATGCTTGGGGCGGCACCTGGTAAGGGGTGGCCAATCTTGGGGCAGCAAAAAAGTTAGAGCCGGCCCTGGCGAGGAGTAGGCTACGGCAGTGCGGCGACAAGAGTGATGAGGACATGGACATGGAATTCTATCAAACTGGGGGCCCTGGCGCTTTGGAGATCATGCTGTTAATGGGGCAGGTTCATGCCGTGGAACGCCAATTCTGGGCCCAGGAAACAAGCACAGACTGGTGGGACCGCATAGTGTTGCGGGTGTGGGACGATTCCCAGTGGCTGCGAAACTTTTGCATGCGTAAGGGCACTTTCATGGAACTTTGTGACTTGCTTTCCCCTGCCCTGAAGCGCCAGAATACCAAGATGAGAGCAGCCCTCACAGTTGAGAAGCAAGTGGCGATAGCCCTGTGGAAGCTTGCAGTGCCAGATAGCTACCGGTCTGTCGGGAGTCAATTTGGAGTAGGCAAATCTACTGTGGGGGCTGCTGTGATGCAAGTAGCCAAAGCAATCACTGAGCTGCTGCTACCAAAGGTAGTGACTCTGGGAAACGTGCAGGTCATCGTGGATGGCTTTGCTGCAATGGGATTCCCTAACTGTGATGGGGCGATAGATGGAACCCATATCCCTATCTTGGCACCAGGGCAGTCAGTACGTAAACCGCAAGGGGTACTTTTCAATGGTGCTGCAAGCACTGGTGGATCACAAGGGACGTTTCACCAACATCAACGTGGGGTGGCTGGGTTCATGACGCTCGCATCTTCAGGAACACTACTCTGTTTAAATGGCTGCAGGAAGGGACTTACTTACTTCCCAGACCAGAAAATAACAGATGTTGAAATGCCTATAGTTATCTTTGGGGACCCAGACTACCCCTTAATGCCATGGCTCATGAAGCCATACACAGGCAGCCTGGACAGTAGTCAGGACCTGTTCAACTACAGGCTGAGCAAGTGCAGAATGGTGGTAGAATGTGCATTTGGACGTTTAAAAGGTCGCTGGCGATCTTTACTGACTCGCTCAGACCTCAGCCAAACTAATATTCCCATTGTTATTGCTGCTTGCTGTAGTGCTCCACAATCTCTGTGAGAGTAAGGGGGAGATCTTTATGGTGGGGTGGGAGGCTGAGGCAAATCGCCTGGCTGCTGATTACAGGCAGCCAGACACCAGGGCGATTAGAAGAGCACACCAGGAAGCGCTGCGCATCAGAGAAGCTTTGAAAACCAGTTTCATGACTGGCCAGGCTACCGTGTGAACGTTCTGTTTGTTTCTCCTTGATGAAAACCCACCCCCTTGATTGACTCATTCTCTGTAAGGAACCCACCTTCCCCCTTCGATCCCAGCTTGCTTTCAAAAGAAATAAAGTCACTATCATTTAAAAATCATGCATTCTTTATTAATTGATTATAAAAAGAGGGAGAGAACTGAGAAGGTAGCCCGGGTGGGGTTTAGGAGGAGGATAGGAGGGAAGGAAAAGGCCACTAAAAAATTTCAAAGTAATGACAGCCTTTTGGTTGGGCTGTCTACTGGGGTGGAATGGGAGGGTGCACGTAGCCTCCTTCCCCCCACCGCGTTCTTACACTTCTGGGTGAGGAGGCTATGGAACATGGTGAGGGGGGAGGGAGGTTATACAGCGGCTGCAGTGGCACTCTGCTGCTGTTCCTGAAGCTCCACCAGATGCCGGAGCATGTCTGTTTGATCATGCAGCAGCCCCAGCGTTGCAGCCTGCCACCTCTCATCTCAAGCGTTCCTCATGGCCTCACGTTCACTGGCATCTTTCCTGTACTTTGATACCATGTCCTTCCACTCATTCAGATGAGCTCTTTCATTGCGGGTGGATTCCATGATTTCTGAGAACATTTCGTCTCGCATCCTCTTTTTTCGACGCCTTATCTGAGATAGCTTTTGAGACGGAGGAGGGAGGCTTGAAAAATTTGCAGCTGCTGGAGGGAGGGAAAAAAGGGAGAGAAGTATTTAAAAAGATACATTTTACAGAACAGTGCTTATACTCTTTCACGGTGAACAACGCTATTCACATTACATAGCACATGTGATTTCGGTACAAGGTCACATTTTGCATCTTTTAATATTGAGTGCCTGTGGCTTTGGTGTTAGAGAGCACAGACGCAGGTCCGGGCAACAGAATTCGGCTTGCATGCGGCCATGGTAAACCATTGTCTTTTGGCTCCTGCAGCTTTTCTACAAGCAGCACCCTCCTTTCCCACATACCAAGCAAAGCCCGTTGAGTGCTGCAGTTTTCCTGTTAACATGCAGCAGCAGAAACCAAACTAACCCCGCCACCCCATCCAATTCTCTGTGATGATCGCTTTATCCCTCCCCCCACTGCATGGCTGGTATCACTTGGCTAATTGCAGGGAAGGATTTCTTTTCAGCCACAGGCAAACAGCCCAGTAGGAACGGCCACATCTGTCCCCTTAATTAAGTTCCCATATTTCAACCAGGTTACCATGAATGATATCACTCTCCTGAGGATAACACAGCAAGATAAAGAACGGATGTTGCTTGAATGGCAGCAACACCGGGACCATACGCTGCCAGGCTTTGTCATGCGTTGATACCAGATTACTTGCTACTAGCATGGCGTGGTCAAGTGTCCTACCATGGAGGATGGAATAAGGCTGCACTGCCCAGAAACCTTGTGGAAAGGCTTTTGGAGTACCTCCAGGAGAGCTTCATGTAGATGTCCCTGGAGGATTTCCACTCCATTCCCAGACACTTTAACTGACCTCTCCAGTAGCTGTACTGGCCGCAAATGCATCCCAAGTCCTCAGGGCAAATTAATCATTAAAAAACGCTTGCTTTTAAACCATGTTTTATATTTACAAAGGTACACTCACCGGAGGTCCTTTCCATGGCCTCATTGTCTGGGGGTCGGGAGGGTGCTTCAGTCAGGCTGAGAAAAAGATCCTGGCTGTTGGGGAGAACGGAGTGCTGTGTGCTCTCCGCAAGCTCGTCGTCATCCTCCTCCTCCTCCTCTTCCCCATCCGCAGAATCCTCAGGCATGGCTGAGATTACCTCCGCCTCGGAATCCATGGTCAGAAGTGGGGTAGTGGTAGCGGCCCCCCCTAGAATTGCATGCAGCTCAGCGTAGAAGAGGCATGTCTGCGGCTCTGACCCGGAGCAACCGTTTGCCTCCTTTGTTTCTTGATAGGCTTGTCTGAGCTCCTTAACTTTCACTCGGCACTGTAGTGAGTCCCTATTGTGTCCTCTCTCCATCATGCCTTTGGAGATTTTTTCAAATGTTTTGGCATTTCGTCTTTTGGAACGTAGTTCTGCTAGCACTGAATCCTCTCCCCATATAGCGATCAGATCCAGTACCTCCAGTATGGTCCATGCTGGTGCTCTTTTTCGATACTTGGACTGCATGGTTACCTGTGCTGATGAGCTCTGCGTGGTCACCTGTGCTCCGCATGCTGGGCAAACAGGAAATGTAATTCAAAAGTTCGCGGGTTTTTTCCTGTCTACCTGGCCAGGGCATCCGAGTTCAGATTATTGTCCAGAGAGGTCACAATGGTGCACTGTGGGATAGCTCCCGGAGGCCAATACCATCGAATTGCGGCCACACTAACCTTAATCCGAAATGGCAATACCAATTTCAGCGCTACTCCTCTCGTCAGGGAGGAGTACAGATATCGATATTAAGAGCCCTTTATATCGAAGTAAAGGGCTTCGTTGTGTGGACAGGTGCAGGGTTAATTCGGTTTAATGCTGCTAAATTCAAGATAAACTCCTAGTGTAGCCCAGGCCTAAGAACTGACTGGGTCCATACCTTCTGACCTATTATTATTAGTGTTATTAAGAGGTGATGTGGCTCCCACATCTGAGGGTGTGGATATAGGACACAACAGTGTTTTATCATCTCCTAGGACACCTCCATCTAGGGCTTATAACCTAGAGAACAGAACTTTATTCTACCCAGTCTTTTGCCTCCATTGGTATTGCCAAACATGACTGAACCTTTGGAACCATTTTAAGCATTGGCTTATCCCTGTAACATCAACTGACTCCTGACAATATTGGATCATGCAACTTTTTAAAATAAGTAAGTGCCTGTAAGACCTCCCCTGCTAGGACTAAAACAGAGCCTGAATACTGACAGCGAAACAGGGCTTTTTGTCAGGGGATAACCAGCCCTTGCCCTCCTATGAGTGGGGCACAGGCTCAGCTACTGCTCCTGAGATCAACAGACTCTGAAACAAAATGAAAGAAAGATGCAACTGGGAGCAAAAAAACCCCCAAAACCCCTGTTTCCATGTGCCTAGCACACAAGTAGCTATAGATGCAGTCACACAGAGGTACATACGTACAGTCCAATACACACAGACACAAGTAGACAGAACAGCACACATATAGATGAGTATATGAAATTAAACACACAGATACATACCCTGCTTACAGACACTGGACAAAGACAAATACAACCACACCCAAGCAGTTAGCATACACTAGAATGCATAACATACACACAACCCCTCCCCCACCCCAGATCCATATAGGATCCATTGCTGTAAATGAAATGATTAAAAACAAGTTGGCAGATGGCACTTCAGGTGCTGTGCAGAAATGGCAACTCGGGGACCGTACCAAACCAATAGTTTTATATTTCTGACACACCACGAATTAGCAATTCAAACCAAAGAAGTGGATTAAACAGCTGAACGAAACAAATGACGATTTGTAACAGGCTTGAGACTAACAGCAGGGCCATTGCCAAGGGCAGCCTATATCAGAGGGGGAATGTGAACATTACAGATGAATGCTCCCTCCCATTCCAAATACTCCTGCCTGCTAAATAAATTAGTAATGTCATCAATAACAGCTGCAGCAGCAGCAGGGCCTCATGTATTCAACGTAGGGGCTGGCTCAGGGAGGTAAGAGTGCCTGTAGCAGCTGGTCCGAGAGCAGACTGGGAGGAGAAACCATTGCTGCTGACAATGGTTTCATCCCCTTGTCCCTTCTCCTATTCCTACCCTTGCCCATGCTGTTGCTCTTTCTGAATATATTTCTGCACTGCTGCCACTCATGGATCTGCTCTTGGCTTCTGCTGACATTTCTGCCCCTCCAGCTGCACAACCCCTCCATCTGCCCCTGCTGCTTCACAAGCAGCTACACACATAGGTCAGTGATATATTATTGGCATGACAAGCTATACAAATATGGCAACATTCAAGAGAGAAGCAGAACCTTCAGTAATCTGTGAGATGCAGGTTCAGTACACTCAGGATAGGACTACACATACCTCTAAAGGAGTCTGTTGCATATTACTGTAACATCATGTGAATATTACATGTAATGACACTAAGCAACAGAATATTCCATTTTCCTGGATTCTCAATTTCCTTTTTAGACAAATCTGAAATGGAACTTGAAAATCTTTTTTAAAATTACTTTTTGTTTCATGCCTTCCCTTACTCTGAATTCATTGTGCAACTGTTCATTATATGCCCATCTGCAGACACGTCTGCCTTTCTATCTCAAGTTTTGGAACCTAAATTTACCTAAGCCTCATCTTTTTTCCCCCATGAATGAGTGTGGCTTTGTGTTACTCCTTTGAAAAAAGAAAGGCAATGCAATGCATAAAATGTATTATATTAGCATGAGTTATATTATATTGTATCAATTCAGAAATCTCATCTAATAATCATAGTTTTTAAGATGCACCTAGGAGATACTTGAAGAAACCCATATAGGCATTCCAGACAGTGTAATTGCCTGGAACAATTCTATATACCTGCTGCATTGATAACCAAACATCAAATTTAGGGTACATAGGCGTCCTGTTTCCACTCAACTGTATCTGCAAGTTATTACTTCAGAAATAGGTTTATGGTTCTTCCTGAATTACTATATTTTTATTTATATACAAGTGAGAGTGACCAACCAGAATGAGGCTGTGAGGAGAACAGAATGTGAAGGGTTCTCTTAGGGAATACAGGAGATGTTAAAGGCCTTCTTATGATTAACCTTTTGTATGGAGGTTTAATGGTTCATCCTCCTGCTGATGCTTTGGGGATGGCAGGAGGATGCAGTAGCATGTGTCTTTACAATAAGAGAATACTGTAGCGATTTTGTCTAAATTACTGACGGCTCTTCCAATGGAATTAGCATTTAACAGACTTGATGAGTTTACTGTCCCTCCCACCTCTGTCTCTTCCCTTCTCTCTTTTCCTCCCTATTTCTCTCTCACTCACTCTTTCTGTGGGTGAACAAAGACCTCACATAGAGAACTCCACATTTTTCCTGAATCACTAGCCCCAGGGAAGGATCCAGCAATAATGGTACAGTCCTCCCAAAGGTGAGCTGCTCTCATAGCCTCTCCATCAAATTAGCAAAGCAATTAAGCAAATGCTTAACTTTAAATCCTTTTCAAATTAATGTGCTTAAAGTTAAGCAGCTGCTTTAAATGCTTTCCTAGATCAGGTCCTTACTGAATTTTGGGAATGTGCTTTCGTGTTCACTGACATGAATTCACTGTACGAATCTTCATTTAAAATATAAGTATCACAATTAAAATCATTCTGAAAAGTGTAGGACCAGTACCACAGCTCTCATTCCCATGGGAGTGGCCTTGTATCTTGTATGGAAGTGGGGTGCTCTTTAAAGGAAAGGAAATATTTTATTAAAATTAGCCTGTATAGTGAGTTTCCTTTCTGAGCCATTTGTTTTGGGATGGTAAGGGGGACGCCCTCCGCAATACCTGCATTCCCTCCCACTTTAAAAAGTCCCTTTCAAAGGCTTTTCAGGCTGACCTTCTGTCCTTCCCGTTTCTCAGTAGAGTTCTTCATCAGAGATGGCTCCCCCTCAGGGAGGACCCCAGGGATTGAGTCAGGAGATCAGGACCCAAACTCAAATCCTTGCAAGAGGGGCAGGTAAATCTTTTTCAGAGCCTTTCATCATGATGAAGTTTTCTTGGTAATAACACACAAGCCCAAGGAAAGGATGATTAACACCCATAAGAGGATGGAAGGGACTTCAGAAATCCCTTAGCTCTGAATAATGGCTCTTTTGAATATGAATCAAAATGCACTTTGTGATAACAGAATAATTTCCTGCATATCCTTAGGACCTTATTGAATCAAGTTTAAGTTTCTCTGGGGTCCATTCTATTAAATGCAAAGTGTATGTATTATTGTGGGAGGGGATTGCACGTATCCTGTTTAAGGGGGAAGAGGTGATGTGAGGTCTGGGAGTTCAAAGGACTATACTGAAAATGGGCTAGATAAGAATAGACTTTTGGGACAATAAGTATGAAGTGGCTTTCCTGACAAATACCTAGGGAGAGATTAATGCAAATTCCCCACCTCTGGTTATGCAAAAATCCAGCCTTTTGAAGCTATGCCCTGAGAAGTGGATCACTGTCTAATTAACTTCCCGGAGACCAGAAAATCAAAGGCCCAAGCTGTATAAAGAAGTGGCTGAACTGCCCAGCCTGTTCTGGTTCTGAATCTGAGATAATTATGAACTTGTAACCCTGGGAAAAACTCAGTTGTGGGTTCTGAAGGACTGACATCTACCAGAACCCAAGGTTGGAGCTGGGGTGACCTCTGCTAAGTTTATTAGTATGTGTGCACGGTTTTATTATTTTTAATACATTTTCTCTGTAATGCTTTCACTTTAAGAATAAATGGGCTTACTTAGAAAGAGTTGTGTGGTAACTTGTGACTGCTGGCAATGACATAGTTTATAGTCTTCAGAGAGAAAGCAAAGCATAGATGCTGGCTTCTTTAGACAGTTGGACTTGCTGAGGAATATCTGTGTCAACAGAAAACTGTGCAGCCTTAAAGATTCCCTGGTCAGGAGGGAGAAAGATGTGGGTTTTTCCCCCAAGAGAAGTGATGTCTTGAAGCCAGAAGTCTAAAAGTGGGTGCCCTTGGTGGACTACTGAGGGGGAATACAAGTGCAGTTGCCCTGAATTGTTACACTTGCACCTACTAGTGAACACAGGGACAATTAGACGGGTCCAATAAGTCTCCTGGTCCATTTCTGCTCCTAACAGTTGTCTGGTAATTGAAGATGACAACCTAGTTTAATGATGCTGGTTCTGGCGGGACCCAACTGAGAGTGCCAATTCAGGACAAATTGCTTAAACAGGGCAGTTAGAGCCCAAGGCTGGGGTTTTTCCACCTCTAAGACAAACCAAACCAGCCAGACAAAGAGGACTGTGGTCTCACCCCACTGGCTAACCACAAGTCACACAAGCAATTCCCTTAGACACTCCAGTTTCCCAGTATCACCACCAGTGCCACTCGTTATGGGGACAAATGGTTATGAAAACCAATACCCCAGTAAAAGAGAAAAAAAAATATATATATATATACAAATCAGATCTTATCCACAAATCACACTGTTGCCAATCCTTTAGAATCTAAAATCTAAAGGTTTATTCATAAGAGGAAAAAGAGAGATGAGCGTTTGAATTGGTTAAATGGAATCAATTACATACAAAGTAATGTAATGTTCTTGGTTCAGGCTTGTAGCAGTGATAGAATAAACTGAAGGTTTAAATCAAGTCTCTGGAGTACAGTACATCCACAGCTGGGATGGGTCATTCAGTCCTTTGTTCAGAGCTTCATTTTGTAGCAAAGTCCCTCCAGAGGTAGGAAGCAGGATTGAAGACCAGATGGAGGAGAGGCATCAGCCTTTTATAGTCTTTTCCAGGTGTAAGAACACCTCTTTGTCCTTACTGTGGAAAATTACAGCAAAATGGAGTCTGGAGTCACATGGGCCAGTCCCTGCATACTTTGCTGAGTTGCAAGGCGTATTTGCCTTCTCTCAATGAGTCAATTGTAAAGCTGATGGCCCTTAATAGGCCATCAAGCAGGCTTAGGCAGAGCTAACACCAACTTGTCTGGGAAGTTTTCCAGAAGCATAGCATAAGTTTGAAATACAGACAGTCTAGAGCCAATATTCATTACTTCAACTACAAAATTGATACACACATATAGACAGCATAATCATAACCAGCAAACCATAACCTTGTCTTAGACACCTCATTTGATCCCCTTTATACAAGATTTGGTGCCACTACAGGACTTTGGTTGCAACAATGATTTATATGGTCCCAGATTATATCAATAACGTCACACCTGGTCTTGGTCTTTTCCTAAGCACCATGAGCAGAAAATGTCAGCCAAGACCTGACTCCCCTCCAGGAATGAGGGGAGAAGACAACAGTGAGAAGGCAGACACTGAGGAGAAGGTGGAGTTGGCCAGACCCCACAAAATTGGGAAGGAGATGGGGTGCTTGGTTTTTCTTAAAAGGGAACTACATACACCCCAGACTAGGAGGGAGGAAGCATAACCCCACAAACCTGGCTAAGAAGGGGAACATTCTGGCCCCTCCCCTCAAACACACACATCTGGCTAAGAAGGGTCATTCAGCACATAAAAAAAAACAAAAACAAAAAAAAAAACCTGGGCACTACAATATTTACAATTGTTTTCCGTTCCCATAGAGTCCCTCTGTCCTGCTCAGCAAATCCTGACTCCCTAGACCAGTGGCTCTCAACCTTTCCAGACTACTGTACTGCTTTCAGGAGTCTGATTTGTCTTGCGTACCCCCAAGTTTCACCTCACTTAAAAACTACTTGCTAACAAAATCTGATATAAAAATACAAAAGTGTCACAGCACACTATTACTGAAAAATTGCCCACTTTCTCATTTGTACCATAAAGTTATAAAATAAATCAATTGGAATATAAATATTGTATTTACATTTCAGTGTATAGTATATACAGTAGTATAAACAAGTCATTGTCTGTATGAAATTTTAGTTTGTACTGACTTCACTAGTGCTTTTTACATAGCCTGTTGTAAAACTAGGCAAATATCTAGATGAGCTGATGTACCCCCTGGAAGACCTCTGCGTACCCCCAGGGTACGTATAACCCCTGGTTGAGAACCACTGCCATAGACTGTATCATTCTGTGAAACAGTGTTACCAGGGGGCCAATGCTGGTGCATGGAACTAGCCCCAGAGGGCCAGAGGGGCCGGGGAAATGGATCTTTGCAGAATGTGTGATTTTAAAGTTTCTAGTGAAGTATGGAGGCACAATAATGAGAGAGAGATCCTGAAAGGGACGTTTTACAGTGAAAATCCTAGCACAATCTCAGCTAGAACGATACTGATTAGTGAATTGTGTTTTAAACCAGCATTTACTGATTTGTATTATGTTATCATGCTTGTTATCAAAATATGTGGACGCTGGTACAACACCCAAAATGACTTTTCATGACATCAAATAAAATATTTGGTGACAGTGTTTTCTAATTACCAGATGTGATTCAGATGGGAATACATCTGTGTGGGCTGTTTTCCCATCAGAACATAAGGTCACTACACAGCCCCAGGAAAACACTGTGCTTCAGTCAGGATCAGCTTGAATGGAAGTGCCTAAAACCAAGCAGGAGCGAAGAATTCCCCATTCAGTGTGTGCGTCTCTTGTTTTAGAATCTAACATAGCTGCATCTGACTCTCCTTGCTGGGCAGGTGAGTGAACTTTAGCCTCTGTTACTCTCTGAGGACGAAGCAATTCATTCTAGAGTTCTATCCTAATGCTTGTAAAGGTTCATTGGCTGCTGAGAAAACATCATCTAAGGGGCCTGCGAAGGGGGATGCTCACCCACAGCACCACCTACTGGTTAGATGGGCATGTGGCAAGTTGTCTTCTTCCCAGGCAACCCCCTTCCTCCCTGCTACTCCACTCTGCAGTACAGGACTGTTGCATCTTACGCGCATTTAACATGTGCGATTTCAACTTTACGCGGTCGGCAAAAACAAAAAACAAAACAAAAAAAGAGAAAAACAACAATTTTAATACTATACCTGTAGTGCGGGTGATTTTGCCCGCCATTGAACTCAATAGGGTTTTGGCTATCCGCGGTTTTTGCTTTACGTGCGAACCGCTGAACGGAACCCCCGCGTAAGATGAGACAGACCTGTAGTCTGTTTTTGCTTTCCAGCCAGGTCACATATTCAAGCCTGTCCCTTTCAGGGTATGCATAAAGAACCCAACAATGGGGGAGTTTTCAGGATTAAGCAGGAGGACTCAGGACTCCTCCTCTTTGGTTAAGATCTCACAGCCCAGACCCTTTTTTCTTCAAGATTTTCTTCCCTCAACTAAGTTCCCCACATCAGAGAACAGGCCTCTGTAGTTGTCCCTCTTTAGTGGTTGGTAGGGGAGCCACCCTCTTCACCACGCTCCAATCGAGGACCCAATGGTAGGCAGTTAAGTCCTGCACCCATGGGTGCTATGCAGCTGCCCCCCTGGATCACTTCATACCAGTCCCCTCTCTTCCCACAGAGTAAAGTAAGGAACTAAAACACAAAGATAAAGTCTCTGACCTTCAAAGAGTCACCGGTGCCTTCTTTGCAGGCTTGGTCAGGTCACTATAGCCAGGCAGCAAGCAGGCCTCCAGTGCTCCTTCTCAGGAGCTCAGTGTCAGGCAGCTCCCCTCCGCCATCTGCCTGCCACTGAGCTACGCTGCTCCTCCTCTGGCCTGGGCAGGCTTTGCAGGTGAGGTGGGGCCGCTTGGGCCCAAGAGCAGCTCTTTAACCCCTTCCGTTCCAGTGTGAGGTTTGAACACCCCACCACAGGGCCCAAGAGGCTCCAGTCAGGATACTGAATGAAGAATAGGAAACAAACATGAAAGTTGTTTTGATCTTAAATTCTCTCTTGGAGTCTCAGCTGCACCCTGGCAGGATAACAGCAAAAAGAGACCCTTGCAGTATGTGCAAACATTTCAAACGCCGTATATGCTGCCTCACACCCAGACTGAAGGACCCAGATAAGACTCTATCCTCAAAGACAGGAAGACAGACAAAAATGAAAAAGTATGCATGCAGGACTAGGAGAATCAGGGCTACTCAGATCTTCTCTCACAGTTGACTCTCGCAGCTTTAAGAAAGGTCTGGATTCTGCCACCCTTACACTGAAATACCCTTGTGAGGTCAGAGAGGGAATCTGCTTTATCCTGGAAGCTTACGAAGTCCCAGCACTGAGCTTCATGAAATCAATGGGCCTCCTCATGGAGTAAAGTACTACTCAGCATGAGCAAGGGTGGCAGAAGTTACTGTTTACTGAGACAGCACCAGCCTTTCCTGCTTTGGGAGCTCTATCCTGCACAAATTCTGATTTTATTTTTCAAGTTTGCCTTATGGAGAAATTCCTTCTTTAAGAACTTCATGGGTGTAATAATTACTGCAAAGACTTGGGGACCTGCTGCAGGCCTGAAGGGAGGTCACCCTAATAAAATTAGCATGAAACACGCTTGTCACATCAAAAAGGGAGCCTGCTTTATCCCAGAAGCTTACACAGCCCCAGCTCAGAGCATCACCACTCAAGGATCCCTGCCTGCAGCCTGCCACACGCACTTAATTATGCAATCCAAACCTCCACTCATCGGCATCTGCCAGGCACAATCTCTCTACTCCTACTGGGTCATTACAATCTCTAACTTGCGGGGCGGGTGGCAAGGATGCCCCATTTTTTATGCAGTGTAGAGAAGGACCCAAACCACACAGTCCAGATCTGTATTTTTAGACCCTTCCTCCACCTCAAAACTCAGATCAGTGGTTTAGGATTGTCCAAAAACAGAGAAGGAAGGTAGCTAGAAAATTCAGATGTGTGCTTGGATTCAGAGCTCAGCATGTGTTAGATCAAGGGCCTGTTCCTCCTTTTACACTAATTTTGCACCAGTGGAACTCCACTGACTTTGATGGAATTACTCCTGATATACACCAATTTAGAGAGAAGAGATCAGGTCCCAAGAGTATGAAGAAAAGAAAATAAAGGGCCAAACCGAGCTTTGTTTGGCATACGTGCACGAGGAGGGTGGGGGAGAAAAGTAGCTCTGAGCCACCTTTCTGCACCTTTGATCCTGGGGACAGCTGTGATCAAGTAAAACCTTGAGCATAACTCAGAACAGCCCAAAGGAACTTTCCATTGGTTGGAGATCCCCAGAGTACAAAGTGCTCCAGCTCTGGCTCTGACATGCCCTCTTGTGCCTGGGAGTACATGTTATAGAGACTGCTAGAATGACTTTCTGCTACTGGGGATTCCCCAAATGCCCCATTAGGGTAACTTCCTGACTGCTTTGCACTGCAGCTGGGTGGAGGGCTGAGATCTAGGTTACAGTTATGGTTCTGTGATAAGATGAGGCTTTTTCATGCAACCTCTCAGGAAATGAGCAACTGAGATACAAGCGACAATGTTCCCTGACATGACACTCTGACATTGGCACAGGAGTGCTTGGTCCCTGTTAAACTGTACCCCATTGCAACAGAGCAGCAGCTGCAGTTTATCTTGATGGACTCCTGAAAGAGGCAACCTGTAATTGGAAATAAAAAAAAAAATCTCTCTGCTATTTTATGACATAGGGAGGAACTCTGGAAGTTGCAGTAGCATATAAGGAAAAAAATCGAATAGATCTTCTGTGTCTTGGCTGGTGCTAGCTAAAGATAACAGGCAATGATGCCACATTCTTCTGCTCCTGTGCTTCTGAGTAGTGGCAGAAGCAGTCAGGCAGAGGGCTGATGCAGCCATTTGGGTCTCTTTTCTGATAAGATCTGACAATGTTAACAAGATACAGGGAATGCTGGTTATGGTGGAAGATCAGAAATGGCCTCATTTGACTCTTCAATCTTGACAGCAAAAATTGCAGAAGTGGCAAGAGTATCACACCAGACCTGGGGGGTGGCAGGGGATCTAATTACAATCCACTGCAGACACCTCTGTTACAGGGACTTGCTATCACATTGTGATCAGACACTTCACCTATCATACACTGTCTGATTAAACAGTGATATTCTATTATTAATGCGTTGTCCTCTAGTACCTAATAATCAATATCTCACGCTCTTAATGCTATATGCTAAAGCTTTAGAATCCCACAGAATCCTCACTGAGGTAATATTTTCCATTCTAACTGCCTTTTTTTTTGGGTTACTGTGGTGAGAAGGGAATCAAACAGCAAGTGTCTCTCACTAAATCCCTTCGACGTCGATGATAAGGTTATCTGGGATCCTAATGGTACCTCCTAAACTTGGATTCAAAAGCAGAAAATCACTAATGGGCTCCTGTGAGCAGAAGAGACTCGGCTCTTTTTAAAGGCTTTAAAGCTCCCTGCAGCGGATTGTGCCAGTTTGGTCCTTTGACAGGCAGAGGCTGTCAATCATCTCAGTCAGTGCCCTCACTAAGCAAGGTGTTTCATAAGCAACATGACCCAGCCAGCCAAGACATGGAACATGGAAAGGCAACAAGTTGCTTGGATCTGCAGAGCTTTATTAGGTTGGAGGTGGGAGCCCATAGGCTTTTACACACAGTCTCTTTTTCTGCCCTCACTCCTTCACATTAGCATGAAAGGGAATGTATCAAGAAAGGGAAACTTTAGCAAGAGTTTAAACAAAGCTGCACACAAAAGAGGCTTGAAGTCAGATCATGTCTTGTTAAAATGTTAAGGAAACTTTAAGGTCTATTTCCTGACTCACCTGGAACTCATTTCAATATATTCCAACCTCCTTACCAGGCTAAAATGATGGGCCCGATTCTCTGACATGCCAAGCCAGTGAGAGAGGAGAGTCAGTGTCAATGTCTTGTCCTTGTTTCAAGTGGGATATGCTGCCATTTGCTTCATTATTCCAGTGCTTTGCTCACATAGATTTGCTCTCTGCCCTTTACAGAGGAAAGACAAGGTACTTTTTCTTGCCTGCAAAGGGTCAGAGCCAAACCAAAGGCAAGATTTCTCCTGACAAAGTAGTTGTAAACATCAAAGTGCGCTGGTTGGTTCTCTCAAGTTCACATCGAAGCAGAGAGGGAAAGAGAATTCTTGGGGGCAAGTCTGAATTACGACTTATTTTCCTGTCTTTCAGTTATGAGTTGTACTTGGCAATGAAAAGCAAAGGAAGTTGGGAGTAAAATTGTTGTTTAGCTCTTGTAATGCTTTTACAGCCACGGATTCTAGATATACTGGACACGGTATTGTTCTCCATGTGGACACACCAGACAGCAAACTCAATACTGCCTTTTTAATGACACCATAAGAAATGGAACCAAGTGACTTGCAGTATCTGATGGCTGCTTAGTGGCCCGTGGGAACTGAGTGATGGATCTCAGGCCAGTTCTTAGAGGACCAAGTTTTATGTCACAGATTACACCATGGTAATCATCATTAACCAGCCCCCTGGTCCGCAGTCTCATCAGAGTCCAAAGATGGGGCTGGCATGGAGCCCGAACTCTGTTCTTCCCCTGACACGCACCAAGGATGAGTCACACTGACTAGAGAGGGTGTGCGAGGAAGCTTGTGTAACCCACTGGTGGATAAGTGTTACAGGTCGCCCTCAGTGCCCGATCCATACAGGATATGAGTCTGTTATGGCCCCAGCTAAGGAGCTGTGGCTCTTTAGCTCAAGCTGTAGCCGTGTTTAGCTCTGGAGGTCCCTGATTCAATCCCTCTTGTATTGACTAAGAAGATGGCAGCATGGGAGTGGAACTGCAGGGGTGGAGCCCTAGGGTGCCCCAATGGCCTTGCCTTGCCTTAATCTGTCCATGAAATTATGAGTCTGAAAGCTCCAAAATTAATATTGTACTCTGTCCTGACCCCTGCTCTAGTGGCACAAAGAGGCTGGTAAGCAGGCAGGTTTCCCCAGTTGCGGATTCCTCACATGAAGGGAAGGGGCATAGGCAAGTGCACTGGGCTCTGGCAGTTCCCAAATGGCCCTTTGGAACCACAGCCAGTCAGTTCTAGTTCATAATGGCTCCAGTATCAAGGAGTCACAAAGGAGCACTTCCTTGAAGCAGCTGAAGATTGAGGCCTTGGAGTTACTGTGTATCCCTTTAAGCCATTTTCATATATAAGCAGTTCACATTTATGGCATTAGTTACAGGAGAAATCTTGAGACCAAAGAATCTCTCCGATTATGCATATCTGAGATGAACCTGTAGTGAATGATACTTCCTTCCAATGCCACTGTAATAGCACTTTGAGAAAACATTTCCCACAGAAGCACTTCATGTAGAATTTATCAGCCTTCCCAAGGGGAGGAAACATCCATTGCCCTGTACATCTACCACTCTTCTTCACTCAGTAAATCAATAAGACACCAGGTTTGGCAGAATTAAAGGGGGAAAATGGACTGTTTGTATGAAAGGGGTTCTAGGTGGATAAAAAAAATCTCAGTGAATAGGAATAAAAAAGCAATTCATACAGAGTCTAAATATAAATGAACACTTCATCACCACTAATATTGACACTGAGATTCAAGTCCAGAATCAGATACAGACTTAGGCCAAAACTGTTAGAGCTTTAACTTAGTTTTGACTTTTCGGTGAGAGGCAGGGTTGATAGTCTGGTGCCAGAGAAGCCGCAGCATGAAATTCCTATTGAGAAAGAAAGGAATGAGAGGGGCAGTGCAGAGAGCACAAAACCCTACTGACTGGTCAACAGGATGGGCTTGAAGGGTACACCATTAAGGAGGGAAGTGAGAGTTTGGAGGACAGTGTCTCCCTTCCCTAACCTTCTTTTGTTTTTTTAGACACACTACATTGCAACAGGTTATGTGTGTGTCGTAGCCTCTATGCTGCAGAGTTAACAGAGATTCTCCTTTAGATCAAGAGGTAGGTGTCTGAGCTTATCTGACTCCTGTCCTCATCAGTGCCACAAAGTTACAAGTGGACACAAAGTTTGCAAAATGGTGAGGCCTGTAAATTCCTGTATATCCATGGATCTACTGCAATGCAATTTTCCTGAAAACAAATGTTTTCTGGATGACACGGCTCCAGTGACTCACCTTCCGTCAGTTTTTTGACCCTCGAGTGCTGGAGGTTCATCATCCTAAGATCTTCAAATGTCTGCAGAAGCATCCTCTCTCATGACGCTAGAAGAATCCATGTCCCTTTAAACTGATCCAGACAACAGTTTGGGAACAACTTGTCTTCTTACAAGTTGTAACAATTTGTAAAGACATTCATACAATCAATGGGGATTTTAAAGAGAAGCTATTCAATCCCAAATCCATTACCAAGGAAGAGAAACAAATAATCCAATTTCACCAAAGACTCCTGACTAGAGCGCTCACAGATTTTTTGACAAAACATTTTTTGTCAGAAAATGCTGATTTTCCAAAACTTAAACTTTTTATGGAAAAGTGTCAGTTTCAATTAATTTTTTACTAAAAAAAAAAAAAAAATGAAAAAAAGTTGTTCAAATGAAATGTTTTGACATTATCAAAATTAAAAATTCTAATTTTTCAGTTCAAAATGATGTTTTGTTTTGAAATTTAAGCAAACTATAGTAAATTTTTAACAAATTAAAAATGGTGAATAATCAATTGAAACATTTTAAAATTATCAAAATGAAATGTATTAATTGAACCAAACCATTTTTCTTTCTTTTTTGATTTTCAGTTCATGAAAATTTTCTAGATTTGAACTTTACATTCTAATTCAGAACAAGAAATTGTTTTGATATCTCAAAGATTTTCACAGGACGGAAAAAAGTTGCCTGCGCAACTCTTCTCCTGACAGACAGATAAGATAGGAAAGAAAAGTTCTGCTGTCAGGACTCCAGGAGAACTTGTAGCAGCCAATCAAAGTTTTTTTCTCCTTTACTAGGGAAAGTTGGAACAGATCCATCTGGAACAACAGCCAAAAACAATGTGTGATTCTCAGGCCTGGTCTACACTAGGCGTTTATGTCGAAGTTAGCGCCGTTACATCGAATTAACCCTGCACCCGTCCACACCGCGAAGGTATTTAGTTCGACATAGAGGTCTCTTTAATTCGACTTCTGTACTCCTCCCCGACGAGGGGAGTAGCGCTAAATTCGACATGGCCATGTCGAATTAGGCTAGGTGTGGATGGAAATCGACGCTAATAGCTCCAGGAGCTATCCCACAGTGCACCACTCTGTTGACGCTCTGGACAGCAGTAAGAGCTCGGATGTTCTGAACTGCCACACAGGAAAAGCCCCGGGAAAATTTGAATTTGAATTCCTTTTCCTGTCTGGCCAGTTTGAATCTCATTTCCTGTCTGGACATCGTGGCGAGCTCAGCAGCACTGGCAACGATGCAGAGCTCTCCAGCACTGATGGCAGTGCAATCTCAGAATAGAAAGAGGGCCCCAGCATGGACTGATCGGGAAGTCTTGGATCTCATCGCTGTGTGGGGCGATGAGTCCGTGCTTTCCGAGCTGCGATCCAAAAGACGGAATGCAAAGATCTATGAGAAGATCTCTAAAGACATGGCAGAGAGAGGATACAGCCGGGATGTAACGCAGTGCCGCGTGAAAATCAAGGAGCTGAGGCAAGGCTACCAGAAGACCAAAGAGGCAAACGGACGCTCCGGATCCCATCCCCAGACATCCCGTTTCTATGAGGCACTGCATTCCATCCTCGGTGCGGCCGCCACCACTACCCCACCACTGACCGTGGACTCTGAGGATGGGATATTGTCCACGGCCGGTTCCTCGGACATGTTAGCGGACGGGGAAGATGAGGAAGGAGATAAGGAGGACGAGGCAGTCGGCAGCGCTCACAACGCTGATTTCCCCGACAGCCAGGATCTCTTCATCACCCTTACAGAGATCCCCTACCAACCCTCCCCAGCCGTTACCCCGGACACAGAATCTGGTGAAGGATCATCCAGTAAGTGTTGTAAACATCTAAACATTTATTTTTAACAGAACAGGAATATTAACAATTAAAAGAATGGGTTGTTCATGATTAGTTTGCCCTAGGCACTTAACGGTTCAGTCATGGGCAGTGCAAGTTTTGAAAAAAAATCTAGCAATGTCCGGTTTTCCGTGATTGTCCTGCCCAAGCCGCTCTACTGTTTAGTCCCTGCTACTGCAGCTAGAGTAAGATGCGGTCTATATGTGCAGGGATAGAGCAGTAATCCTCCCGGGACATCTCGATGAAGCTCTCCTGGAGGTAATTGGAAAGCCGTTGCATGAGGTTCCTGGGGAGAGCGGCCTTATTGGGTCCTCCGAAGTACGACACGTTGCCGCGCCACGAGACTATCAAGTACTCGGGAATCATTGCTCTGCACAGCAGGGCGGCATACGGCCCTGGTCTTTGGAGGCTTTCCCGGAGCATTCTCTCTCTCTCGCTGTCAGAGATCCTCATCAGGGTGATGTCGCCCATGGTGACCTGCTTTGAATTAGGTAGGGGAATGTTAGTGTTGGGACTGCTTGCTCGTTCCTTTACAGAACTGTAACCGCTGGTTTGCAGCCACGCGGTGGAGGCGGGAGAGGGGCTGCCGAAAGGGATCGTTCCTGGGGACAGCCGCGAGGGGGTGGGACAGGGGCAGAGTTCCCGCTTGCCGGATTGCTGGCAGCAGGTACTGACATTGCTTTAAATGTGAAATGAGGCCAGTGGTAATATAAAAGTTTTAAACTGCCACAAGTCTACGGCTTACCATGTCTGCCTGCAACAGAAATTCCGTTGTGCTGCCCCGCTTCTCAAATGTGCTGTGGAAGACCCCAGGCACTGAATGCGAAGGCCGAGAATTCGACCTTGTGCTGAGTGCGCATGTGATAGGTGCTGTGCATGGTCTTGTTCACAGAGAAAGACTATGTTCTTTGTTCACAACTACATTTATCTTTCTGAGGAATTCACTCCCTTTTTCCCATTCCCACAGCCACATCTGCGACTGTCTCACAACCTAGCCTGGCATCACACTCCCAGAGGCTAGCGAAGATTAGGCATAGGAAGAAGAGGACACGGGAGGACATGTTCTCTGAACTTATGGCCTGTTCCCAAGCCCAGGCAGCACAGCAGACCCAGTGGCGGGAGAAATTGACCCAAATGCAGCAAGCAAACATGGATCGGGAGGAGAGGTGGCGGCAGGAAGACCAGCAGGCGACTCAAACGCTGCTTGGACTACTGAGGGAGCAAACAGACACGCTCCGGCGCCTTGTGGATGTTCTGCAGGAACGGAGGCAGGAGGACAGAGCCCCGCTGCAGTCCATCTCTAACCGCCCTCCCCCGCCACCAAGTCCCATACCCACCTCACCCAAAGTGCAAAGAAGGAGAGGCGGCAGAGTCCCTGCTAACTCTCACTCCACCCCTGCAGAGAGCTCTAGTAGCAGAAGGCTCTCATTCCCCAAAACTTGAAAAGTTCTTTCCTTCCCGCCTGACACAAGCCCCCGTCCAAGTTTCACCTCCCAGTTCCATGTGTAGTTGATAATAAAAAATACGTTCATGTTAACTACTGTTTCAATCATGTTCTTTTGGAGGAGGAGGGGAAAGGGGGTTGGTAATTGGACAGGACAGTCACCTTTGGCAGGGTACATAGGCGGGGGCAGGCACAGCAGCAGGGCACATACACAGTGCAGTGATGCAGTGACTAGTTACCCTGGTTAGTCTGGGAGGTTGTTTTCATGTTATGTGGTGGGGGGTGGGTTGCTCTGTGACTTTGTGGCGGGGGAGGGCAGTTACAGATCTTAAGCGGCAGTCCTTATGCAGGATCACAGAGCCATGCAGCAGGGGATCTGTAATCGTCCTCCCCCTGCCACAAAGTCACATAGCCCCCCCATACACACAGTCCCGATCAGGAGGGGTGACAGGCTCCGTTGAAACAACCATCCCACCGCAGCGGAGCCCGTCAATCCTTGAGTTTAGAAGCTTCATTCGCGTCACTACACTACACCCGCTCCGCACCACAGTCTGCGTCCCAGTTTTAAAAAATTCCCGCGAAAACAGTATTAAAGAAAACGGTGTGCTTTAACAAAGTAGAACTATTTTTATTTTGAAACGTGTGTTGGAAGTGGGGTGAAGGCTTCTCTGTACACAAAATTAGAAAGTCACAGGTTACCCTGCTCACTCAGGAACTTTGCTTTCAAAGCCTCCCGGATGCACAGCGCTTCCCGCTGGTCTCTTCTAATCGCCCGGCTGTCTGGCTGTGAGTAATCAGCAGCCAGGCTAATTTCCTCAACCTCCCACCCCGCCATAAAGGTCTCCCCCTTGCTCTCACAGAGATTGTGGAGCACACAGCAAGCTGCTATAACAATGGGGATATTGGTTTCGCTGAGATCACAGCGAGTCAGCAAGCTTCTCCATCTCCCCTTGAGACGTCCAAAAGCACACTCCACCACCATTCTGCACTTGCTCAGCCGGTAGTTGAAGAGTTCTTTTTCAGTGTCCAGGGCACCTGTATAGGGCTTCATGAGCCAGGGCATTAGCGGGTAGGCTGGGTCCCCGAGGATGACTATAGGCATCTCCACATCCCCAACAGTTATTTTGTGGTCCGGGAAGTAAATACCTTGCTGCAGCCGTCTAAACAGACCAGAGTTCCTGAAAACACGAGCGTCATGAACCTTGCCCGGCCATCCGACATTGATGTTGGTAAAACGTCCCCTGTGGTCCACCAGTGCTTGCAGCACCATGGAAAAGTAGCCCTTTCTGTTAATGTACTGGCTGGCCTGGTGGTCCGGTGCCAGGATAGGGATGTGAGTTCCATCTATGGCCCCACCGCAGTTTGGGAATCCCATCGCTGCGAAGCCATCTATGATCGCCTCCAAGTTTCCCAGGGTCACTACCTTTGGCAGCAGTACATCAACGATTGCCTTGGCTACTTGCATCACAACAACCCCCACGGTAGATTTGCCCACCCCAAACTGGCTCGCGACTGACCGGTAGCTGTCAGGCGTTGCAAGCTTCCAGAGGGCTATGGCCACTCGCTTCTGGACAGTCAGGGCTGGTCGCATCCGGGTGTCATTGCGCTTCAGGGCAGGGGACAGCAACTCACAAAGTTCAAGGAAAGTTCCCTTCCGCATGCGGAAGTTTCGCAGCCACTGTGATTCATCCCAGACCTGCAGCACTATGCGGTCCCACCACTCAGTGCTTGTTTCCCGTGCCCAGAATCGCCGTTTCACAGCATCAACATGACCCATTGCCACCGTGATGTCCTCGGCGCTGGGTCCCCTGCTTTCTGAGAGGTCTGTGCTACTCTCAGACTTCAGGTCATCACCGCGTTGACGTAGCCTCCTCGCCTGACTTTTCTGCATCTGCCTCAGGGCAACCTGTATGATAAGCTGCGAGGCGTTGAGAGCGGCCACAACTGCAGCGATGGTTGCAGTGGGCTCCATGCTCACAGTGCTGTGGCGTCCGCGCTGTCAATGACTTGAAAAGTGCGCGAAATGATTTCCCGCCGGCGCTTTCAGGGAGGGAGGGAGGGCGGGAGTGATGGACGGATGACGACAGTTACCCAAAAGCACCCTGGCCCCTTTTTTTTTTACCCAGAAGGCATTTGCGGCTCCACCCAGAATTCCAATGGGCGGCGGGGACTCCGGGAACTGTGGGATAGCTGCCCTCAGTGCACCGCTTCCAATGTCGACGCTTTCCCCGTTAGTGTGGACTCACAAAGTCGAATTACTGTCCTTAGTGTGGACACACACGTTCGACTTTGCAATATCGATTCCAAATATTCGATTTAAGTAAAATCGAACTACTCTCGTAGTGTAGACAAGGCCTCAGAAAAAGAGCTAACTCTATGAGGACATGCCTTTGATCTAATGGAGTGTAGGGCCTAGGTAACTATTGATTATATCTGATCTCCAATCCTGTATAGAACATTCTTAGCTGAGGGTCAAATTATGGATGACTCCAATGTGGTCTTCCACCTGTAATCATTATGTTGGTGGGAAGGAGCTGAAATTTCAGCAAACAAAGATTTTTTTATATATAGTAAAACTATCATGCTGGTTCGTTACTTTCCTTGATAGCTTTAACTCTTTGCCCTTCCTTTCTGGTCCCCTGGGAGTTTCATGGAATGTTGCAGAAAATGAAACTGTCATTTGAATAGCAAAGTGTGACATCCTTGCAAAGAAAAATGATAAAAGGAATAAGATGGAAGGGAGGGAGTGGGGCAGGAAGTAAAACTAATTATGATAAATGGCAATGTTTGCATTCAGACTTAGCTGAATAGCAACATCAAACAATTTCACTCTCAACTGTTTACCCTGTATAATACAGATTTAGCTATAGAATGGGCTCATACCCACTGATGCAGCTACGAACAGAACTAATCATTACTAAAAGTGGGACTGTACAATGCTCATTTCTGTAATGCACTTTGGCAGAGAGGATAAAGGTGTGCCAAGCAATCTGGAAAGTATAAGACAACAAAAGTGCTATGTAAATGCTTACAAGAGGTGAAATAATGTAAATGCTTAAAAAGAGCTCTGCCAACTGCTCAGGCTGCTATAGGTTGGTGTTTGGTTTCTTTGCCTTTATTTTCAGCATAGTGAAGTGCTCTTGCATCCCCCGGATATCAGGTCCAATAAATTAGTAAGTGGCTTATCTGGCATTTGCTTTGTTATGTTTCAGCTGATTGCCAAGGAGTGTGCTTCAAGTGGCAGCCCAACCAGCCCTGGAGAGAGAGCTGCATTCAAATTTATAACACACTTTTGGTGATGAGAGACCCGCATGTCCAGAATGCTATATGCCTGTTTTCTTTTAGTGATGAATAATTTGTACCAAGGAAAGAACAGAAAGTCAGGAATCATTATTTTTTAGAAGCTGTTTGTGGCACTTGTGAAACCGTGAAATGCTTTGGTTTTGAATACAGGATGTACAGCAGTCCAAAGTTAAGAACATGATCCTGCCAGGTGCTGGGTCTTCATTTTGCAAAGTGCTGGGCTTCCTCCACTCCCAATAAGCCTCTTGTGAAGCTGTAGAGTAAAATGTAGTGTTAAGTATAGTGCCACTCAGACAAGGTATTTCACTTAGTTGTACATAATAATGAGTTAAATATCAGCAGCTCAATGACTGTGCAGGCAGTTAGAGAAACTCTGACGTGCTTAGCCTTCATTCACTCACATATGCCTTGGACATTAGAACCCATTTTGCTATAACTGGGGATGATGACCAGGACGCTGAGGTTATCCCCTTCTCTCTTTAAATGACTCATGGGGTTTCTGATTCCCACTGGAAGGGCCAGGAGAGACAGATGGAAGGAATCTTAATTTCACATCTGTCTAATGGGGGACAACACCCAGTGATTTAATCATTGGTGTCATGTGTATATTTTTTAAAACCAGCCATGAACTGGAGCATTTCACACAATATGTTTTCTGTGTGATTATCTGTACAGCACTATAGATGTGCATGGCATAAACACAGGAATTCCTCAAGAAGTTACAGTTAGACAGAACATGGCAAGGGAAGACAATAGGGTAAGGGTGGATGGGAAGACAGGGATACAGCAGTGAAAGATCACAAGAAGCTTTGCTTATTTTCTAGGCATCTTGGTAGTTCTTTAAGTATAATATATTAAAACATAGGACCTAAAGCTGCTTTAAACTCAGAATTTCCATTGCATGGGAAATTTTGACATTTCAAAATTTTCTTTCATCCTGGATCAGAATGAAAAATTGAAATTTCAAAATTTATTGCAAAATGAAAATTCAGAAAAATTTCATTTAGGAAATAGTGAAAGGACCTTATCAAAATGCTTTGTTTCAACTTTATCATTTCTTATAATATAATATAATTAATATATGGTGAAATCAATAAAGTTGAAATGAAGTCCTTTGACTTTATAGAAACAAAATATTTCAATAATTTTTCATTGAAAATTTAAACTAAATTGATACATTCTCGTGAAATGGTTTGATTTCACTGAATCAGCATTTTCTGACAGAAAACTGTTGGGAAATTGTCAACCATCTCTATTAGGCGATCTCCAGAATGCAGACCATCAAGGAGTAGGGAGACAGAGATAGGGAGGAAATTCCAGGGATAGGATACTGTTTTTCATGAAAAAAGAATAGGAGTACTTGTGGCACCTTAGAGACTAACAAATTTATTGTAGCATAAGCTTTCGTGGGCTACAGCTCACTTCATCGGATGCATGTAGTGGAAAATACAGAAGGAAGATATATATATATACATATATATATACACACACAGGGAACATGAAACAATGGGTGTTACCATACACATTATAAGGAGAGTGATCAGTTAAGTTGAGCTGTTGTCAGCAGGAGAGAAAAATAACTGTTTTTGGTGGTAATGGAAATTATATATCTTCCTTCTGTATTTTCCACTACATGCATCCGATGAAGTGAGTTGTAGCCCACGAAAGCTTATGCTACAATAAATTTGTTAGTCTCTAAGGTGCCACAAGTACTCCTGTTCTTTTTGCGGACACAGACTAACACGGCTGCTACTCTGAAACCTGTTTTTCATGAATAGAACATATGAAGGAGAAAGGACAGTGCTGTGCTCAAGGCACAGGACAGTCAGGAGATTTGGGTTTTATGACCAGGTTTGCAACAGACTCACTGTGTGACCTTGGTAAGTCATTTTACCCATACATAGAGGTTTGTGTGCTCAGTGGTAAGGTTTGCTTTTGATGGCCAAACAGCAGAGAAGCAGGAATGAATTGTTACTGCTCTGCAGAGATGGGCCAGAACCCCAGACACAGAGCTGTGTTTGGAGCCAAGTTGGCCACTCCAGTGAACAGGCGCCAGCTTCCTCCGGGTCCCGGGGATGCTCAACTCCCCCCTCCACTCCAGGCCCCGTACCCACCCTTTCCCCCAAGCTCCTGCCACACCTCTTCCCATCCCTGCTCCACCCCCACCCTGCCTCTTCCTGCCCAGTTCTGCCCCCTCCCTGAAGGTGGGTGGTGGGTGGGAGGCGCTGGGGGGAGTAGGAGAGCTGGCTGCCGGTAGGTGCTCAGCACCACTAATTTTTTTCCATGGGTGCTCCAGGACTTTACAGAGTCAGCGCCTATGCTCCAGTGTATCTCTCTGATGGAAAGAATCCAAACCCCCTGGAATGTGAGAAGATTTCAAACTCCTCCCAAGTTCAGAAATGTTTGGACCACAGGTCTCGTTTGGTGCGTGATATGGACAAAGAGTTTGGAAATGGGCTTTGGCTCAGCTCCTTCTCTATTTTAATACAGGAGTCAGGAAAGAAATAAAGCTGGGGGCTTCGTTGAGTGCTGCTGCTTTCTGAGCACTGTATGCATAGTGCATAACCGCCGACCTACTCACTCATCCTTCAGATGAGTTGACTTGTTCTTCAGAGTTCGAAGTGATAAGCACGGTCAATTTTGCTAAACCTGCGTATGAACTGACATCTATGCTTAGCCCTTATGCAGTTAGCCCTGGGAGAGACTGAAATAAAGAGCTGTGATTCACATTTCGATTGGGGATCTAGCCCTTCCTCTGTTGCCTGGGGACAATAGCTGCCTCCTCTCCTATCTTTGTTTTCATTAGGGGCAAATAAACTAACCTCCCTTTTCCTTTCATCGTTCTTGCTCAAAGAAGATGGGAGAATCAGGGATTTGAATCTCGGTCTGCAGGCTCTGGGCAGGCAGTGCTTCCATATCATCAACAGATTGCCTTGGCAGGGCTATGGTCAATGCACCATACATCTTGCGAGACCAGTCACTACAGGAAGTGCCACCCATGTTGGAAATAAATGGCAGCCCCTCCTATGACCGCTGATTGATCCAGACCTACTGTTTAAGTCTGGAGGGAGTACCAGGAAGTTGTCTATGAAAAAAAGGCAGATCTCTGACCTGCTGCTGAGATAGACTCTGCCTTGCCTCCTTGCCCTTCCTTCTGGTTCCTGGCTCTTGACTCTGGCTTGACCCCTGGCTCCGGTTACCAGCTACTGACTCCAGTCTGACCCTTGACTCCCGTTCCTAGCTATTGACTCTGGCTTGACCCTTGGCTATGGTTCCTGGCTATTCACTCCAGCTCGACCCTAGGCTCCGGACTCCAGCTATTGACATTTGGCTCCAGACTTTGGCTACCTCAACCCCTCAAGTCCAACTACCTATGGTTCTAACCACTGAACCTGACCATCCATGCTTTGGCTTCTGACAGAAGGCCTTGCAAGTGTGTCTGAGGCCTTGTCTACACTGCCACTTACAGCGCTGAAACTTTCTTCCCTCAAGGGTGTGAAAAAACACACCCCTGAGCAATGTAAGTTTCAGTGCTGTAAAGTGGCAGTGTAGATAGTGCTCCAGCGCTGGGAGCCGTGCTCCCAGCACTGGTAGCTATTCCCCTCATGGAGGTGGTTTTATTACAGCACTGGGAGAGCTCTCTCCCAGCGCTGGAGCTGCGACTAAACAGCCATGTTAAAGTGCTGCCGCGGCTGTGTAGACATACCCTAAGATAAGCGTAGCTCCATCTTCGGGGCCTATTCTGTTCAACTTTCTCTTGAAACTGCCAACTAAAGGGCCAGTTGTAATGAAGACACCTCAGGAACTGAACAGAGATCAGCCACTCATTGCACATAGGATATCCACCAGCCATGAGATGGTAATAAATTGTACCTACTGATGGATCGTTCCATAGTCTATTAACAAAGCCCTGAATCAACCAATCTTCTCCAGACATCATAACTGAGGTTTGGAAGCTTCTTCCTTTGCCTAGTGTTTTACAGGGAACTGAACAGAAATCAATCAGCCACACTGTCCTTCCTGCCTAAGGAACAATCTGATTACTCAAGGAAGAGAAATGCAGAGACAACTTCAGATGCTGCTCTGAGGCACTTAGCAGAAAACAAGCTGGTTGGAGCATTTATTTATGAAAATTCCACCCCATTGGGATAAGCCTCTTGAGATGTTCCATACTGCTACTGAGAGGGGTCCCATGCAATGAACTCAATCACAGTCACAGACATGTCAGGCAGACCTAGCAAATGCATTCTGCGGGAGAAAAACTAAACACTTCCACAGTGAGACACTTAACAAATCCCAGTGGACAATAACTGCAAAATGGCTGTGATCTGCTAATGGGATCTGTGACTGGAAACAAGAAATTATGACTCAGAAAGGATGTAGCTAAAAGGCTACAGCAGCGGTGTGGAGAAGGAGGAAAGACAGGTTGGATGGTTCCAGCGAGCCCCGTCCCTTTTGAATGTTATAGAGAGTCCATTTACTCCCATTCCCGGGGTGCAGAGGGCTGCTGAATCTCCCTCATTTGGTGTCTTCTCACTTCTGCTGCCTATGGAGAGCACTCCTGCTATGTCTGCCCATGGGGGAAAGTCCTGATTCTGCATGTGTGCAAGAGTGTAGTGGATGGGGTGGGAAGAATGCTTAGCTCCCTGCCTGTGGAAAAAGCTAGACGTACTTTTGTAAAACACAGAGGGAAAGAATCATGAATAAAATATAATACCTCCTACCTTACATCCCAGGATCTCAACGTACTTTACACACTTCAATAAACTGAGCCTTGCAACACCCTTGTGACACAAACAAACATTCTTTACCAATAGGGACATGCAAGCACTTGGAGGTTAAATTACTTGCTCAAGATAAGGCCAGTAGTATGTGACAGAACCAGAATCATTACTCTCAACGTCTGATTCCAAGCCTGGTGCTTTAACCACATCACCACACCTTCCCCTACTTAAATGATGCTTGTGATGTGTCTTGGCGGATGGGGAGGAGGGTGTGCATGGAAGCCTGGAAAGTGGCGATTAATTACTCTCAGCAGGGTGAGCTACATGTCTGCGGAGAGAGAGTGGAGCTGCATGCCATTCACTGTGCACATAATCTTGAGTCAAAGGTTGGCAGGTGGCCATTTCCCTGGGAGATGTAATTAATGTTATCTGAACTGTGTAAAGAGTGCCACGAAGTGCCAGGTGTCCCCTCTCGGCAGCCATCTGTGAGAGAGAAGGATACATTTGATGCCTTTCCCAGGAGCCAGGAAAGAGCAGAATTAAGAGGAGGTAAGAGAACCCCTAGGTCTGTCTGTAAGATCTATGGAGATGACCGGCGCACTGACCAAGAGACAACTGTGACCTTTCAGAATCGGCTGTGATTTAAGATGTTTTATGTAGATGAAAGAAAACTGATGTCCCTATGAGCTGGAGGATTCTGGGGCCCAAAGGAGAGGAAGCAGCAGCAGAGCTGGCAATGGGAGGAGACAGTAACAGTGGGAATTCTCAGCAAATCAAGGGCTCTTTCCCTGCTGCCTGTGCAGCTGCACAGGAAGCCACCTGCCTCTTTTCCTCCATCTCATGGATTGCTTCCCCGAGTTTTCCTCCCACTACCCATGTAGGCCTGTACCTCAATAGCACAATCTGCCCCACAAAAGATTATTTGCCCTGGAAAAAGCGTGGGCCTGTTAGTGACTCTGCTCCTTTCAGGGATTTAGGATTCCCTCCCCCCAAGTCTGTCCATAAGACACCAGGAAATACCTTTGCTACTCACACACCAGCAGGCAGAGCTTGTTCACTCCTGACTGTAACCCAGCAAAGGGGCTCAGCCACTGGCTCTCCCACACTTGCGTGAAAGGAAATCATTCACTCCTCCCTTTATTGGTACGACCACAAAGTGCTCCACTGAGATGGGAAGAACCAGAGGACAGCTCATGTCCATTTCAGATCAAAGCAAACAGATCAAAAACACGCTTGATCTCTGAAGCTAACAGGCTGAGCTCCCAGTTATGCTGCATGAGAAAACAGACTAAGTGTGAAGTGTACAAAGAAACCGATACTCTCTTGGATGGCAGGCTAGTTCTGCACACACAAAGGTGCTTGAAGGTAAACTTGAAAGGATTTGACCCAAACTCTCAGGGTGTTTGTGTGTTGTGTCCTGCAAATACTAACACCGAAAGCAGCTCAGGGAACTGCACTCCTTCCTCTGAAACCTTTTGTTCCCCACTGTATAACAAAGCAATGAAGTTAGGTTTAAAGTGGTGACATTTCTGTTCCATCCCTTCAGGGAGACCTCTACTGCATAGATGCATTGCACATTACTGTGTACCCTACAGAACACAAGAGCCCTCTGAGTCTCCACTAGGACTTGTTTAATCTATCTAGACCCATTTATATGTGGTTCTTAACTATGCCAATCATCATGGTAGCTGAGAATCTGTTCTTGCTCATCTCATTGCAGGGAGTGCAACAAAGACTGTAGCCAAGGGGTAGAAGTAAGTAGCATTCCTGCCCCCAAAACAATAGGATATTTATACTGATGTATACTGAAGACTCTGTTGAGCTATGGGCCTGATTCTGAGAGTTGCTGGGAACCCAAAATTCCTGTTAGCTAAAGTGGGGATTATGGATGCTCAGCAACTCTCAGGATCAGGCCCTAATTAAGCTTTAGCTCTGCAGTATGTGGACAGAGATCTAATAGCAACAACACAACCATAAAACTCTGCAGAGTCAGTGGTGAGGACCCTGGCTGTAAGGTAACATAGGGCTCTCTTTTCTAACTTTCCCTTTCTCTGTATCCTTTGGACTGTGATTCACTGAACTTTGGTACATATTCCAAATCAGTAAACCCTTTCCTTCTGTTTCTCTCTCTACCTGATGGAGTTCAGATTTAGGAAAACAAAATCACCTCTCCCCATTCCCCACCCCTCTCAGGAAAATCAGACATGAAAGGACTGATGTTTTCCTGTGTTTAAAGAAATGTGTATGGGGATGGGGGGAATCTTAAAGGTGTCTGGTTTTCTCTGTTTGGATCAGGTCTCTGGCAGGTCATGGAATAAAAGGAATCACTGGGTAAAGAAAAGGTCAGCCCTCATCTCCATTCTTCTGTGCTTTTCTCAGGGGATGAGGGTGGGTAAAAACTTAAGTGTTGTTTTGGGCTTTGATTTCTAGCCACTACTGTAGCCGCCCCGAGGGTTTTTGGAGAAGAAGCTATAACAAAGAAATAGGCCCGAGACTCTGATTCTGGATCTGGATCCAAACTTGCCCAAAGTTCAGGCCCGGTCCAGCTATATTATTCTGAAAATGTTATGTTAGGAATCAGTCTGTGTTCCATCCATCTTATACTTTGCAGGGGAGAGAGAACCTATAGGACTGTCTCTACTCATGAGGCTTCGCATTTTTGGAAGACCCTGCCTTAGAAAGAGACTCGCAAACACCTGCTTGATATGATTCTTACAGTTCTTGGATTTTACCAAACTGACCAGCAAGGCCAACAATTCATGAGTGTGACCCTTGCTGAAAAAACAATTGGATATAGTGCTCATGTCAGACAATCTCACTCACTGCCCAAAGCCTTATTTTGTATTTCCTGTACCTGTGAAATGAGGATAGACTCTAATGTGTACAACAGAAACCCGGGAGGTAGATATGGGTGGTAATCCTTGGGTTTCTTAAATTCCAGGCAAATCTCTCATTTCTTGGATGAGGGCAGTCCATTGCTGTTCAAAAAAGCACTCTCAAACTCAGCCCATGTTTCCTGCATTGATAGAAGCTCTGAAGCATGGATCAGAGAAAAGAATTCCATGACTAGAACATGAGTCAACAGCACCATTTTCAGTGCATGCTTTACCAAGCTGCTTTTTTAAGGTCTGAATATGACAGCTGGTAGAAAGTGAGATCCCCATCCGGATGACTTGTCAGAGTAGCGAGTAGCCATTCCCCCTTTTCTCTTGGCCAATGAGGGGAAACATCTTCTTTTGAGGAGTGCAGAGCATCCAGTAGGATATGGAATTCAGGTAGAAGCTGGCTTAACTCTAAGTGTTAAAATCACAGTGCTTGAACTGGGCCTGGTCTCTGTAGTATACAAGATCCTATTTGTTGGCAAGTCCAGCATTATCTCAATAGTTTATCACAGAGCCCATGTTAAACTGAATAAGGGCATGGCTACACTTGCAGATGTAGATCGCTGTGAGTTAAACTCGCCTTCAGAGAGTACAGTAGGGAAAGCGCTGCAGTCTGTCCACACTGACAGCTGCTTGCACACTGGCGTGGCCACATTTGCAGCACTTGCAGCAGCACCGGGAGCGGTGCATTATGGGCAGCTATCCCAGCATGCAAGTGACTGCAACGTGCTTTTCAAATGGGGTGTGTGTGTGGAGTGTGACAGGAAGCGTGTTGTGTGTATGTGGAGGGAGAGAGAGTGGGGTTTTGGGGGGCTGAGAGCATGTCAGCATGCTGTCTTATAAGTTCAGACAGCAGCAGTCCTCCCCCTCCCCCCACCTCTCTCTCTCTCGCACAGCATTCCACAGTAAGGGCTTGCATGCCGGCTGTCAGAAATGGAGCTTTGAACGGGCATTTCCGCATTCCTACAGGAGTTCAAAACAATGACAAGAGTGACCACTTGATTTAAGGGGATTATGGGACGTTTCTGGAGGTCGATCAGAGCACAATGACCCAACACCTCATTCACACTGACACCTGAGCGTTGTAGCCAAGGCGCAGCAAACGTTATTCCTCTCACCGAGATGGAGTACCAGCAGCGCTGTAGCCGCGGAGTCAGAGCGCTCTACGTGCCTTGCCAGTGTGGACAGGGTGTGAGCTAGGGCGCCTGGGGCTCCTTTATTGCGCTGTAACTCGCAAGTGTAGCCAAACCCTAAGATAAATAACAGATGTGTCTTGTTAGAAGACACTGTAGTGCAAGCTCTGTAGTGCACGTACTTAATATGACTGCCTCAGTACTTGTTAAAATAACTTCTTGTAACTTAATGCAACAACAAATTATATAGGAAACAGATGTGTTGGCAGAATAGTAATTTGAGTCATCCCCCTATGGTCACATTGAAAAAACAGTGGTTTAGGAACACACATGGCACAAACAAAACATTGATTTCCTAATAACATCATGTTTCACTGAAGGTATCATTAACTTATGAAGGAGAGAACAAAAGAGGGGTTCTGTGCCCATGGACTGAATTTCTGCTGCTTGTTAATTTGTGGCCACAATCCTGCAGTAATGTCCCCGGGAACGGGGAACTGCAGCCAATGGGAGCTTTGGGGGAGGTACCTGGAGGCGTGGCAAGGGTAGCGTGCAGAGCCCTAGGTCGCCTCCCCCTCCCCCTTCCCTGGGGCTGCGCGGGGATGTGGTGTGTGGTGCGGCGTCAGGGCAGGCAGGGAGCGCGCTGCTGCGGGTAAGCGGTGCCGGGGGAGCCCGAATCCTTCCTGCACCCCGCCCTCTCCCCGCCTGCACCCTGTTGAACTGGGCTCCCCTTCCCCAGGGTCGGGCCTGGCTGCTTTAACAGCCCCATGTGCGCTGGCAGCCTCCCACCCGGCAGCACCAACACAGCCGCTTAGGGTGGCCCGTGGGGTTTGTGGGGGCACTGCCGCAGCCCCCCCACTCCCAAGGCAGCTGCCCCCCTCCAGCGCCTGGAGCCCCAAACCTGCCTGCGCTCCCAGCACTGGTTGCGGGCCCGGGCACTGCCCAGGAGGGGAGGTCAGGCCGCCCCCGAGCCCAGCTCACCTTAAGTGGAGCCTGGGAGTAGTGGGCCTGGATCAGGGGTCAAGCCCTGCCCATAGGCCCCCCCGGAGCCCGGCTGCGAGCTCAGCTCCCCGGCGCTGTTCGGGGGCTCCGGCCCGGCTCCCTTGGCCTTGAGTCCAGCTCTGGGAGGAGCCCGGCCCTGCTGCGATCCACCCCGGCTGCCTCTGCCCAGCCCCCTCGGCCCGGCCCGGCACCCGAGCCTGCCCGCTGGGACGGGGGAGCCCAGATCCCCAGCCCAGGTCCCGCCTGCAAACAGCCTACCCTCCTGCACCCCAACTCCTTGCCCCCCACCCCCCAACCCCCTTCCCTGAGCCCCCTCCTGCCCCCCGTACCCCAACCCCCTGCCCTGAGCACCCCTCCTGCCCCCCAACTCCCTGCCCTGAGCCCCCTGCCTGCACCTCGCCCCCCAACCCCCTGCCCTGAGCCCCCTGCCCCGAACCCCCTGCCTGCACCCCTCCTGCCCCCCAGCCCCCTGCCCTGAGCCCCCTCCTGCCCCCAACCCCCTGCCCTGAGCCCCGTGCCTGCACCTTGCCCCCCAAACCCCTGCCCTGAGCCCCCTCTTGCACTCTGCACCCCTCCTGCATCCCAACCCCCTGCCCTGAGCCCCCTCCTGCCCCCTGCACCCCAACCCCCTTCCCGGAGCCCCCTCATACACCCCACACCCCTCCTTTGCCCCAATCCCTTGCCCTGAGCCCCTTCCTGCACACTGCACCCCCTCCCACACTCCCTCCCACACCCCAACCTTTATGATGTTTGCCTTTAAAAAAAAAATTCCCTGGGTGCACACCCTAACGAAATGTGCTGTGCACGCCTATGATTATTACGCAAATAAAACAAAACACGCAAACTAAACTTGATTCACTAAAGAAATTACTACAAATAGTAATTTCTCACCCTAAATATTGTCACAGGCAGGTATTATTACTCACAGGCTAGATGCCATTCCAGATTGGGCTCAACTCTTCTCCCCTCAGTTCAGTTCTTCTTTCCAGGTGTTTCTCAGTGTCTCTTTGGGTGGGGAGGCAGAGAATCACCACGATGATGTCACTACCCTGCCTTAAATAGTTTTTGTGTATGGCGGGAACCCTTTGTCTTCCAGTGGAAAAACACTGGCATTCCAAAGGGAGGAGGGGACGGGTCCAGTACCAGGTGCCTCAGTCACATGTCTTGGCAGGGGCATAGCAGCCATTACTCGTAGGCTATCTGGAGCATCCACAGGAAGACTTAGCTCTTTCACAGTCCATTGTCTTTGCTGATGGGCCATAGGCCTTGTCTAGCTTTTTCATTGTTGTATCTGAAGGGCTAGTTGTGGGTGTCACCCAAAGTAACACATTTGAAATATAGATACCGGGTCAATATTCCTAACTTCAGATACTGAAATGATACAGGCATACACATTGGATAATCACATTCAGTAAATCACAACCTTTCCAATGATATCTTACACGAGCCATCTTGCATAAAGTATATCTCAGTTATGCCATATCCATATCATAAGAACATTTCCATAAGGAATATGGAGTGTAACATCACAATACCAACATACGTTGCTAGTGTAGCCCAAGCCTTAGGCTTTCCATCCCTGAAAATGTGGATTCAGATCCAGCTTAGATTTTTTAAGGTCAGAAGGGGACCATTATAATAATATAATCTGACTTTCTGCATAACAGGCCACATAATTTTGCCTTCTATATATGAATATGGGGCCTGATTCTCCTCTCACAGTGGTGTAAATCATCTCTGTTAGAGATATACTACTGTAAAGCCACTCTGAGAGGACAATCAGGCCCTTGCTGATTTCATACTGGTCTGTCTACATCACACAAACCTCCACCCACCCTGTCTTTGCTTAGGAAAGGCATAAAACTCCAGTAAAAAGGGATCAGAAAGTCAGAATTAAGATGCATTTCTACCTGTGCAGGGAAAACTTGCACAACATATCTGACCACATCAACTGTGGAAACATGGTCCAGCTATAACTGCACAAGATTAGAGCCAGGACTCCTGTATTCCATGGTTGGCTCTGCTTCTGTGTGTGGCCGTGAGCAAGTCGCTTGGATGCTTTTGAAAATATTGGTCTAGTAATCATGGGTTCTTTTGTTTCTGATGAGCAACTTTTAGACACAGGGGATCTGATTTTCAGAGACACTGCACAGCTGCAGTTCCCCCTCAAGTGAATTGGAATTGTGGGTGCTCAGCATCTTTGAAAATCCAACTCTAGTTTATTGAATTGAGCACCCAAAAAGTGAGAAACCCCACAACAAATGTGCTCTTTGATAAGGTAGGCCATAGCCTCCCTGTACTCTAGTTCATCTATCTGTAAAGTGAAGACAAAAATGCTTGCTTCATGGGGCTGCTGAGGGGCTTAATTAATGTTTGTAAATCACCTTGAGATCCTTGGATGAAAGGCACTATATTATTACTGACTTTTTTAAAAGAAGAAAACTGACATTCTTGTTTCATATAAAATAAAATTGCAGTGTATGAGTTTGAATGTGTGAAAAGGTGTCTGCCCCCTCAAAAAGCGACAGAGAAGCTAGAAGCAATGTGCCCAAGCATTCAGAATAGACTGGACTTTTGGTCAGCAAGGGGCATCTTGTTCTCTACTCTGTTCCTCCTGGATGCAGTAGACTTTCACATCAGGCACTCAGCACCCAACTCCATAGCAGGCAGATGACACAATGTGAAAGGTTTGCTGGAAGGATTCTGACAGGTTAAATTCCATTATAACCATGTCATGTTACATTATGTTGGATCCCTTTCCAGACAGCGCAATCAAATGTAACCCAAAGTGACAACCTGCACTGTACCGTGACCTAACTCAGAGTGACAGAAATGCAAAACTCAAAGGACCAGAATCCAAGAGATAGTATTGTGGAGAGGTGGGAGGAGCAAGGTGGTAATTAAAAAATATGCTACTCAACATGGGCATGGAATGCTCAGCTGTCATTCACTCCCTCCTGAAGTGCTGAGGGCTGCAGTGGCTGCTGTTTGTGTCAAATGTACTTTTGTGAAGGCTCCTCTTTCCTTCCCATTGGGGACTACAACACCGGAGAGCTGCTCACTCCCAGCCAAGCAGCTCTAAACCTACCCAGAATCAGGCAGAATTCCAGTCGAACATCAGCTCAGAATCAGCGTGCTGGCGCAAAGTGATCCACTAAGACCTAATGAGCTCCTTCCACTAATTTTCTTTCTGGGTCTATTTTCAATCTTTTTATAACTAAAATGTCTTTTAATTTCTTCAGTGAATTTGGTACTGGTAATGGTTACCAAACTGAGAAACCTGGAGAGTTCAATTATCTGATCGAATCTATCAATCCAATTTCTAATGCACCCTTCACATGGTATCTAGGCAACATTTAGCCACAGAACAGTTGTGGCATAGGCTACAGCAATGCAAGCTCTCCTGTTTGCCTTGCCATTGTGACATAATCCCTCCAGATCAGAGTTATCTATAGGGACAAAAGGGAAGTCTAGTCTCCATGGCTTATTCAACCATCCACATGCTAAGGCTGCCAACACAGATGTAATTTCATTTTCAATAGGAAAGAAGGTTTCTGTGTGTGTTTCACTAGGAACTGGCCTCTCTGAGACCCCCATTTCATTTCACATAAGCAGGGCCGGCTCTGGCTTTTTTGCCGCCCCTGGCGGGGAGCACGGCAGGGGAGAGCGCTGAGCCTGGCTGCGGCCCTGCTCTCCCCGACCGGAGTGCCGGGAGGAGGGCAGCGAGCTTGGCCGCGGGCCCGCTCTCCCGAGCCGGCCGGAGTGCCAGGGGGGAGGGTGGCGAGCCCGGCCGGGGCTCTGCTCTTCCTGACAGGTCGGAATGCCGGGGGGAGGGTGGCGAGCCCGGCTGCAGCCCTGCTCTCCTCGGGTGTGCGCCGCCCCCCTCCAGGTGCTGCCCCAAGCACATGCTTGGTAGGCTGATGCCTGGAGCCGGCCCTGCACATAAGTCATTAGATATTCACTGGACGATAATGACTTTTAGCCATGATAGAGCTGAAATGGATTCCAAACTGTGGTCTAGAGACTGAAGGCTGTGTGTGCTATCACCAATCCCTAAAAAAATATTTGGGGAACTGTGGCAGGGTGGACTAGGTGTGGAGGTCCCCTGCTGGAAGCCTTGTAGCACTGCATCACCCTGCCCCAGGATAGAGAAGTGAGAAATCCTCCAGGCAGCCTAGAGTGGCTGCAGAAGAGTGGCCAATCAGAGGGGCTGATGGAGCAGCCAATCAAAGGCCAGAAAGGCCCTATATAAGATAAACAGCAGAGCATGAAAGTTCAGTTGCTGTATAGAGCTTGATGAGGGAGGACTGGGTGCCTGGCTGGCCAGATGAGCAGCAGGCTGTGGACAACTCACTACAGAGAGCTCACCAGGCAGAACTGAGCCCAGGGAAGGCTGCTAAAGACCTGGTTCCTGGCTGGATAGAGTAACAGCAGGACCATGAAAAGGTCAGTGCAGGCAGGCTGAGCTCAGGGGACTGAGCCTAGGACCTGGCCAGACCAGGTAAGGGTACCGAGATGGGCCCTGCTGCTCTGGTTGTGGACTGAGGGCTGCTGAAAAGGACACCAGTGGAGGGTACTGAGATGGACCCTGGTTGGGTGGTTAAAGAAGGCAGTGACTTGGGGAAGAAGCCTGAGAGCTAGGGCCCCATACCAGGGCCAAGAAAGAACTTGGACTGTATATGCCAGAAGGGGGGACAGTGTGTGCCACTTGCCTGGAGGGCTGAGCTGCTGAAGACCAGCTAAGAGAACCAGCGGCAGGGGGAGGGTGCTTATGAGAGGAAAGTGTCACCCTGATGTAAAACCAAAAAATAAAAGCAGGCTCATCTAATTGAGAGAAAGGTGCATCCCCTGCTGCGTAAAAAGAATTGTTTGCAGGCACTATTGCCTAGGGAGAAGGGCATTCATAAGAGGCGGATGCCACCCCATTACAGGGACAAAAAGCTAGTAGAACTCTTTAAAGCTTAAAAACAGTTCAAGTTTGAATTAAATTTGGGACAGTCTTTGGAACTTGTGTTCCCATCCTGAATTACATATTGCATCTACTGCACTGATCCAGAGATTCAGACACACAAACCTCCAGGTCCATTTTATATCTTCTAATTTTGCAGCACTAATAAGCAGAGCAGTCCATGTCTGTAGAAGGAAGCTGTTGTCGCTTTGGGCAATTGAAAGAAGCAGGAATTAGTACATGCAATACCTGTGTTGAGTAGATGCTGTTGCTGTATTGCCAGCTCCCACAATTTTATCACTGATCTAGTGATATGATATTTTTCTTAAGGCCCCAGATGCTGGAGTTGTGAGACATTCATTTTAATTAAAAAAAAAAAAAAGTTTCTAGTCTTCATGGCCGTGTAGAAAATCTGGGAAACATGAATGTAAGGGTTTATAAACCAGAAGGCAAATAAAGAGCATCAAACTTATTTTAAAAATCTTGTGATTTTTTTTGAATGCTTGGGATTGGCAAGCCTGTAATGGTTATGTACATATGTGAGGTGTGGCTGCAGAGACCAAAGGCCATGCCTCCATTTTGGAAGACACAGCTTAGGACAGAAGAGAGCCCAGAGGATACAACCAACACCAGTCTGTGGTTGCTATTGTTTTACAGTTATGTAATGTTTACAACATCAACTGTTAAATATAAGCTCTCCCTGCATTAATAAGGAGGACACAAAGTGTTTAATAACACAAGCCACTTGATAACACTAGTGGGACCAACACAAGAGAAAAGATGGAGGACCAAAGTCAGGCTGGAAAGTCATTATAGTTTGAGTTTGCCTTAAGTCTGGTTGTGACACTGGACCCTATATTCTTCAGTGATATTATGATATGATTAAACATAATTATGATTTATGTAAGATAAATCATATGAGGTATCATCGGAAAAGTTATGATTTGCTGAATATTAATATCCTATTTGTATGCATGATCATTCTTGTATCTGAAGTTATAAATACTGTGTATCTGTACTTCAAATGTAGTTACATCTGTGTAACCTCCACTAGACGAGATGCTTTCAGTCTAGATAGCTGGTTGCCCTGAATTGGCCCTTCCCAATGAGGCATTAGGGAAAACAATAGGCCTTGGGAGAAGCTTATCTCCTGGTGATCCTTCCTGAGAACGCTCCAGACAGCCTGTAAGTAATGGCTGCTATGACTCTACAAGGACATGTGACCAGGCCACATGATTCTGGACTCCATCTTGGGATGTCAGTATTTTTACACAAACTGGTCTAGGAATCAAGCTTTGAAACAAAAGGTTCCCACCATATACTAATGCTATAAAAGGCAGGGAGTGACATCTGTGGTTCTTCACTCCCTACCCAAGATGACTCCTAGAAAGACCTGAGGAACAAAGACTGAGCTGGGTGAAGTGTTGGACCCAGGCTAAAAGGATTTCTAGCCTGTGTATGAAACATCTGGGGATACCAAGCTGCAAAACAAGTGTAGCTTGTGCCTTAAGAATCTACAAGTCTGCCTGTACCATCAGTTTGGATATGAATACAGGTCTGTCGCATCTTGCGCGCATTTAACATGCGCGATTTCAGCTTTATGCAGTCGGTAAAAACCAAAAAAAGAGAAAAATAACAATTTTAATACTGTACCTGTAGGGTGGGCGATTCTGCCCGCCATTGAACTCAATGTAATTTTGACTATACGCCGTTTTCGCTTTACGCGCTAACAGCGGAACAGAACCCCCCTGTAAGATGACTCGCCTGTACTAGATGCTCACCCTAGCTATCTAGTATATTAAGCTTAGATTGCATTTTTCTTATTTGCTAGGTAATCTACTTTGATCAGTTTGCTATCACTTATACTCACGTGAAATCTATCTTTTCTAGTTAAAGCAAAAACAAGTTTATTATCTAAACTAGTAAGCTTTGACTGGAGTGTATGGGGAAAATCTCTGTTTGGTTACCACAAGTGTGCATGGTTTTCTTTAGATTGAGGGAGAGGCGAACCGGGTATTAAACCTGTATACTGACCAGATTTGCCCAGGGCAGGATGGTACTCCTGTGGGGTCCTAGCCTGGGAAGCTGGTGGTTAGAGAGCCTGTGTGTAACCGCAGCTGGGTGTGTCCCTACCTGTGTGAATGCTGGTGAAAGTGCAGACTGAAGGGCTTTGCAGCTTGTCACAGCAGCACAGTGTGAAAGGGAACCTAGGCTGGTGGGTCAGAGAGCTCAGTGGTACCCCAGTTCCAGGTGGGGGAACCTGTCACAGTGGTTCTGGACTGAAAAGTGATTAAAATGTCATAACAGGCATTTTTCTGCATGTTGATTATATCTTGCGTGATCAAACATGCTCAGAAAAAAATAAAGATGCTGGTTTTTAACTGTGTAAGGTATCAGAAAGAACACAGCTCAACTCTCTCATATAGTAGCAGCAGCAGTAGTAAAGGTCCTGCAGGCTAAATTAAGCCCTCATTCACAGCTGGGTAAACACATTGCAGTCCATGGGTTTACACAGGTGAATCAGATTTGAATTTCGTATACAATGCTACAAGAAGACTCCAGCTCAGTCTCCCAAGGGGGCGCTGGCTCATTAGGGCATATGAGACTACAAAGCAGTAAAAATTATTTCTGTCAATGAATGAAGCAGATATGACTCAGTATGCACAGGGAACAGATCTGTCAGGCTTGGCCATTTGTACACTGTCACTTTTGGAATAAACTGCATTAGAAATAGAATGCAGTTCTATCCTTCTCATCACCAGCTTTCTTCTGTCAAAACACAACCACAACATAGCCACAGTAGGTGGCATTTTTTTAAATAAGCAGAATTCAACACATCTTGCCCCTCCCCCCAGTTTAATTCATCCTCATTTAAGCCTTTAAAAGTTATTACACATTATTAGCACTTCAGGACTCATTTTACAGCCACTTGCTTTGATCCTCAGCTTATTCAAGTCAGTTCACACTGAGCTGGTTCATAACTTGTTTAATAGTTAATTTGTTTGGACTTCATTAAAAGCTCCAGGCAATGAGGAGGTGCCGATTAACTTGTCAAGTGATTTAAAGTTAAGAGGGGAAGTGGGAAGAGGAAGTTCAGAGCCTAGTAGCTCTTGCAAGGGAGAAACATGAAGAGAACAGGCTACTGTCTTCCTTTAAGCAACAGATGGTCTGGAATCCCACAGCTACAGCCTCAAAGATGTGTATTTGTGGATCATTTATTCTGGGTGTTCAGCAGTTGCTGAGCGTCTGGGACCTGAAATGTGCATGTGAAATATCATCTTTAAGCAGTTCTGTCATTATGAAGACAGATTTAGTTGCTAATAAAACTTAAGCCACTAAAACAGAAGGTTGGAGAAATAGCCTTCTGAGAAATGGCATATTTGACAGGATTTTTTTTTAATTAACTGTCTTTTGACAGAACTGTTCCACATTCCCTGTACAATATAGAATCTACAGCACAACATAGCAGAATTTCAGATCAGAATTTCACAGCACCTTTAATGATACCAAAAATATTCTGAAAAATTGGGTTTTAGGCCTTGTCTGTAATAGGAGGGTTTTGTGGGTATATTTATACATAGTTAAAACAGCAAAACTCTCTAGCATGAATGCCATTACAGCCGTATAGAAATGCTTATGCTAGAAACTAGCATAAACTACATTGATGTAAGCACAGTTATACTACAACTACATCTATAGTAGGGTTTTTACCAGCATAGTGCTATGGGTATAAAAAAAAATGGCACCCCTAACTGACATAGGTATGCCAGCAAAACTTAAGTGTAAGCCATGCCTTTGCTGAGGGCTATAATACAGACAATGACAGCTACTGAATGGAGTGTTAAGAGAGCCAGGAGATCCAGTAGCAACTGGCCCGTGGAAAGAAGGGAGCAAAGCACTTCAGGACTTTTACAGCCACTTCCTGAACAAGTTGGAAAAGCAAGAAATACTAGGGTCTTTGAAATGGGAAAAGTGACAGTGCTGTGATCACACAAGTAAACATTCTGAAGGCGCCAGAGCCAACGTGATGGATACCACTGAGGAAAAATTTTCCAGCGACTGTGTTTGGGATGTGCACACACCTACATTGGAAAGGACACATGTAATCACTTGAAGAAACTCTGACCTGTATATAATGTCAGGAAAAATAGGGTCTGACACCATACAATATTCAAATCTAGATCCAAATTGTCCCTACCTTTATAATGGGCTGAGCTAAAATCCCTAATCAAGAACTTCGGAGTGGGGAGTGGAGTGTTTGAAATCCTGCTCCAAATTTTACAGCTTGAGTCTAGTTATTAGGAAAATGCAGAAGTGTCATGGAATCAAAGCAGCAATAGATGATTCCTATAACTGATACAGTTATTAGGTTAGATGTATTAGGCTATGGAATAATCTCCCAAGGGAATCACTGAAATAATCATTGCCTGAGGCTTTTAAACTAGAATGGACAAAACACTGGCATTTGGGGGTGGACTGGATAATCTAATAGGTCTCTTCTATCTCTAAATTCTGCCATTCAGTAGGCCACATAATCTGTCCTCAGGTGGCTAAGTACAGGATTGTTCTCTGCAGTATGTTCTCTAGTGCTCTGTCCAGTCTAATGTGTGGTAGGGAACTTTATTTCTATTGTTGTTTATTACCTGGGAAATGCCTGGTTCATTGCTTGAGTGCTCTTCAGATGGATAGAGGCTACACCAGGCAAAGTGACTGAGAAATAGGTATCACAAGTCATTCTGCAGTTTTGCCATGTCTTCTTTATTTGGAGGGAGCTTTGTTTATTCTGCCTGTATCAGAAGCCATGTGTTATGTTTGCTGTACCAGGGGTACTGCAGGGTCTCAAAGTGTGATACATGAGCTGTTTGCTGTTTAAGTCTGCATAATCAGGAAGCAGTCTTGTCTGGCAAAACTTAAACTTAAAGATCGCAGTGTAAAAGTTTTATAAAAACCTAGGCACTTTTAAATCAGTGTTTAAATCATACTTGCTCAGATATATCTAGTCTGAAGGCATCAGATCCACCTAATTAATCCTCTGCTTTCTGATATTTTAGGGATGTAGAGTCTGATTCATATTTATTTTGTTTACTTTTCAGTTCACAAAATTTCATCCATCAAACTTCTGGGTGCATGAATAACAGTTCCAAAAGTAACAAACTGATGAATGCTAACCCAGAGATAATGACCATTGCCCCTCCCTCCACCCCACAGGTGCATGCAGTCACAGCAGCCAGTTGCTCTATTCAGGTCCTGTCCTTCAAATAAAAGCCTGAGTGAAGAGGAGCCCCTAGCCCCGCCTTCCCTGAATGCCAGCGATCTGGATCTGGACCAACTGGGGAAGTAAATTACTGAGTCTAAAGCCTTTCTCTAAGAGTGCCCAATTCAGATCTAGATAGTGGAAGCCAAAACCTGCTCGACAATGCCAACCGTTGAGACTATCACTTCTGGCATGTATGGAAGAAATTCTGCCAAAGGGGATTTCTAAATAAAATAAAATATGGGAGGAAAATTTCCTTTGCCCCACTGAAAAAAATTTCTCCACAGAAATGTGGTGCAGTATTATTTTATGACTTTCCTGCTAACAGGAACAAGTAGCATGTAGCACTAATCTTCAAAGCCCCTTACAATCATTAGCAAATTAATCCTCCTAATACCTTGGTGAGTATTATCATTTTACAGATGGGGAGGAAGGGTCACAGAGAAGTTACGGGACTTGCCTAACACCGCATGGCATGTCAGAGCCAGGACAAACGCTCAGGGGTTCATGGCTCCCAGTCCTGTGTTCAGATCATCAAACAACCCCAAGGCAGCAAAATCCATGCACATGAGTAAAGAAATTAAATAAGAAAGAGCATAAGAATGAAGGGCACAGAGGACAAAAACAAAACAAGAACAGAAATAATAAAATAATGCTTCAGTTGGAAGATGTTTTCAACCCTGAACTGACTTTCCCTCTAGTTCAGGTAGAGAAAACTAAACAATTAGCATTTATACAGTGCTTTTCATTGTAGGGGATCTCAAAGACCTGAGCAATCACACAGGAATCTCTTCACCACCAAACTGTAGCTACCTCTGGGGATAATGGACAGCACCTGGGAGAAAAACACGTCAAACCTATGGCACAGTTATGGGCAAAGACACGGGGGAAATCCCTATTCTTACAAAAAATTACCATAAGACCTTTTGTTTACCACTCTTAAGGTGTCACCTGAAAGAGGCCACCTAGCAAATGATGTGGAATTGAATTTATCTATATGGGAAGGATAATAGGGTAAGCCCACCCTGCCAGGAGTTAAACTGGTGGTTTCTGGTAGTCTATATGTTTCTAAAGTCCTGTTTAGAACACTAAGTCATCACTCCTGCTATGTGGCCAGACTCAGCAGTAATTCCACCACTGCTGGACATAAAGTAAAACAGTGAAGAGTTCATTAATAGCTGAGAGTTCCACGGGCAGATCCAGAGCCCTAGCATTTGCTCCTCTCTGGAAACCTTTCTTGGGAATTTACAGATAATCTGACACTGAGTAGTTTTAAACACTTATTGAAATAAGATGCCAGTTTTTCTGCAGAGTGCAGTATAACATCTCTCCACAAAGTGTGTCACTTCCTTCTTGATGTATTTGTACATGTATCAGCAAGGAAGTGACAAACAGTATTGTGAGTTTCCAAAACGCATCTGTATGATCCTATTTCCTCTTACCTCTGTCTAAGGTTCACTGAACCCTTATGGGTATGAACTAGGAGTCCTTTCTTGTCCTTTTTAGCAATCAGATATCTGCTTCTACAGTTACAGTACCAGAGGCAAAGGATTCAGTGCAGGAAGAATATCTCACACAGGTCAAGGAAACTAGTACCAGAACGAAAAGATTATTCTTTATGCATAACGGATGAAATCCTAAAATCCTCACTCATTTCTCATTCTATTGTTACTCAGGTCAAACCCCTCACTGACGTTAACAGGACTTTGACTGGGGTAAAAGACAAGTAAGGTCTTCAGGATTTGGCCTGACAAACTGTAAACGTAGTAATTAAATGCTGTTTGTGATGGCACAAAACCATTTTGTCACTTGAGTTTCCTAAACTCACTGAAATTATCTTTTTAGAATTGCCTAATTTTAATTCTAGCAGGAGAGGTAGAAGCATGGGAATTGTTCCCTAACAGATCAGACCATTGGTCCATTTATTCTGATTCCCTGCCACCAGCTGCAGCCAGTACCTGATGTCATTAGACGATGAACCTGGAGTCCATTACATCTGGCCAGCTGAGCAATGCTGTGCTTTGGGGGAGGGCATGCCTTCTGGATACCTACAGGTGATCCATTTAATCTCCACTGTTATAAGAGATTATCAAATCAAATCTAGACTATGTAGCTCTGCAGCCATTCCACACACAAGCTTCAATGGGAGTTTTGCAAATGAAACAACTATAGGTCCTAAAATCCTATCCATGATATTTTTCATGATGTCCTTCTGTTGTAAATATTCTAGAAGTGGCCTTGAAAAGTTATTTACATCATTAGTTCCAAATGTATTGACCTTTCTCTTGTATAAAGATTCTAGGATGGGTAAAGTGGAGAGAATGCTCAGATTTCACTCTGCTCTTTATTTCTGAATAATCCAAACAGGACTTCTCTAAGGTTCCATTTCCCTAAGATCACTAAAGAGGTACCTTAAAATGTGGTTCTGCTCTGAAGTGTCTAAGTAAAAATCATACTTTCCTATTCAAAAGACCTGTTCCCTATGTGTATTCAAATATATATTTGCTTATTTTAATAACTAGTATACATTTTTGCTATTTTTTTTACTCTAGTTCAGGGATAGGCAACCTATGGCATGCGTGCTGAAGGCAGCATGTGAGCTGATTTTCAGTGGCACTCACACTGCCCGGGTCACCGATCTGGGGGGCTCTGCATTTAATTTAATTTTAAATGAAGCTTCTTAAACATTTTTAAAACCTTATTTACTTTACATACAACAATAATTTAGTTATATATTAGACTTATAGAAAGAGACCTTCTAAAAACGTTAAAATGTATTACTGGCAAGCGAAACCTTAAATTAGAATGAATAAATGAAGACTCGGCACACCACTTCTGAAAGGTTACCAACCCCTGCTCTAGTTAGCAATGCAGAGCCCACCCAGAAATGGGAAAGGGAGCTAGAGTGTATTCTGGCTCTAGCATTATCAACAGAATAGTTAACTAAGTTCTGACTGCAGAATCTTTTTTGTTAGTGATATGTGACAGAGCAGATCTCAGCTTGACTCTCAGATCCCATGCTGTGTTTGCAGCTGGCAGTCATGAAGGAAAAAAAAAAGGCATCTTTTTACTTGTGAACGGGGCACATTTGATAGAGACATCATGGAGACACATTAACCACAAAACCCCACCATGGCATTTTTAGAGTCACTTGTCAGAACAGAACAGCAGCACACCTCAGAGAGAGGGTTTTTTTTGTATTTTGCTCTATGAAATACAGTGGAGAAAAATGGTGGGAGGAATCCAACAGGCCAACAAAGATTCCATTCTGTGTAAATATCTCACTCCAACCACTCAGTTCCTAACCTTAAAGGATTCCAAAGGCCATAGCTCATTTTAGCATACCAGCTGCTTCCACTTCGAATATGGTGACAGCAGGCAGTGTGAAACTGACATGATTTGGAGACAAGCCAGTTTTATTATAAAACAATATTTATACACACACACACACGATATTAACAGAACATTATTCAGGTTACAAAGTCAAGCACTCAAAAAATAGGAAATGCATAAGTAAAGTTGCCTGTGCAAACTTAATTTGACCCCTTTGTGCATATGCTCTATGCTACAGTATTTAATTATATGATTATACACTGTTTATTTCCACCAGACCACTGTATCATGCAATTCACAGAAAGGGAGAATGGGGGACACATGGTGCCTCTGACATCTGGTAAACAGACCGCACAAGTTCAAACACCTCAGTAACTGTCTATAGATCAAAGACCCCAGGCTCTCATTAACACCTCCCAGCATAACAGTACCCCACATCTCACCTCTGCCCATTTTCCCAGTATAGTTTAAAAAGTGGACACCCTGAATGACTTATCTCCCAGACTAAAAGAAAATAAATAAGAAATGCGGTAGGAAGAGGGAAATGAGGGCACATGGAACCTCTGCCCAGAAGGGAAGAATAGGACACAATGATGTGGGGAGCGAGGGGGACATACAGCCACTGGCATGTGGTGGAGGCAGGGATGGGAGGCACACAGAGCTCCTACTAGAGTGGAAAAGGGGAGAAAAGGGGGAATGAGAGGGCACAAGGAGCCTCTGACATGGGAGGGCAGGAGGGAGAATGAGATCCTGGAAGGGGTGAATGGGAGGGACACAGGGAGAAGGGGGGCAATGGCAGCACACACAGAACCCCGGGCATCGGGGAAGAGGACAGAGAAGGGTATAGGGGAAGGGGAAATGTGGGACACAGAGCCCCACGCATGAGGAAGGGGATGAGGTGTGGGTTGCAGGGAGTCTCTGAAATAGAGGGGAAGGGAGGGTAGCATACAGGAAGCTTGGGGGGTGGGCGAGATGGAGGAATGTAAGGAACCCCTGGGGTGTGTGATGGAGTTGGCCTACAGAAGCAACTAAGTGTTTGACCCTCCTATACACGCACAGCACAGGAGTAGTCCAGAGCAGGGAGGCTAACCTGACTTTAATCCACTTTTGCATCCTCCCAAATCTAGACTGTTCTGGGAGCTGGTGTAGCCCTCACTGCAACATATGCAACCCTTGCCCAGCTGCACGTAGGTCACAGTACTACCCACAATCTCCACTGCACTATGCACTGCAGCCCTGTCCCTCCCATCCCCAACATGCATCTCCTGTCCTTCCCTGTCCCTCCTCCCGCAGCAGTGCCCTATGTCAGAATCAGCATGGAATTCTCCTGGCCAGCTTTTTCCAGTCCCATTACACCACAGCAGCAGCAGCATACGTAGGCTGGGCCAAGGTGGAATGTGGAGATAGAGACAATGATGGCATTTTACTGTCAAAGCTGAGGTTCCAAAACCTAGAACGTATGTGATTTTATGGGTGAAAACAGTTTGTTTTAAAAAAATCAGGATTTAATAGAAACTCTGGCTTTCTTTCTGAACCACATTAAATTCAAACAGGCTGCTATCAGAACCAAAGAGGTTTGGATTTTACTGGGTGAGATGGTTAAATCCGACCTCGAGTTTGGGATTCTATATTAAATAAAATGAAATAAAAATGGTTTATAGTAGCTATAAATGTGTTGCATTATTATTTTCTGATTGAGTGTAGGGCATGTATCTCTATCATCACATATATAGAGGCACAAATACATACATACATAACACAGACATTTTATTAGCACAATAATACATTTTGCTTTGATTAGCTGTATACATGTATATGCATTCGGAGTGCTAGAATATTAATTTGCATGCATATGCTGCAAGTTTATCTAAGGGCATCAAAACAGGTTACAAACTTTAATGAACTGAGTCTCACAACGCCTTGTGAAGTGGATAGAAAATGTTAATTTCCCTGCAATTCTATCAGACTCTTGCATCTACAGTCTTATGTTTTATTTCACAATACAGTTGAAGACAAGATATGAAATACTCCACTTTCTAACACTTTTTTGTGGTCAGTTAGAGGACATAAATTGGTGGTGGAAACAGCAGGCTGAATATACTTCAGAGAGCCTAATTCTGAGAAGAACCTTACTCCTCAGCCCACAAAAGCTTATGCTCAAATAAATTTGTTAGTCTCTAAGGTGCCACAAAGACTCCTGTTCTTTTTTCCTCAGGTAGCTTTCTGGAATTCAGTGAAACTACTGGAGAAGCATGGTGCTACTGAGGGTAAGTTTTCACTAGCTGATTGCAAATTAACTCAAGGTAGTTGCACGTTTGTAACGGCTAGTATGGACACACTCCACACATTTCATCCAGGCTACAAACATTTGTTTTTTTATGCTAGGGATCATCATTGGGTAAAGAACAAAAGTTTTTAGTGTTGTAGACCAAATACGTGGGGATTGTCCACACTAGCTTATACAAACATGTTAACTACCTTGAGTTAACTGGCAGTCAATTAATTCCAGGTACAAAAATCTAGTGATGACGTACTCTATGTGCAAGTGTGGCAGAAGTGGGCCCAGAGTGTTGTAGTTCTTTTGCTAAGTGCATGCAGCACAGGCACTCAAAACATGGCTGAAAGGTCTAAAGTACACTCTGTGGCTGTAAATTGAATGTTCTTGCCATGCTGAGAATCCACTAACACAAAGGCTGATTTATGTAATGACATCACAAGCTGTTCATGAAAAATATGGCTCTCTTTAAAGACAAGTGCAACCCAAGTATTTGCTATTGCCCTCCAAAAATTCTGGGTTCTCATCACAAGCTCCTCAATATATGTTTCACTCTATATGCATCCGAAGAAGTGGGTTGTAGCCCACGAAAGCTTATGCTCTAATAAATTTGTTAGTCTCTAAGGTGCCACAAGTACTCCTGTTCTTTTTGAGGATACAGACTAACACGGCTGCTACCCTGAAAGCTGATTTGTGTCATCATGACAAGGCTGAGACCACCAGATGTTACAGAACATAATGACAATGTGTTAGCCAAGACAAAAATCATACATACACAGTAAGTAGTTTTTGAACAATTATACCCTCAATAGGGAGTTTTACAAAAGTGTATTTCTTTATGATCCAGGGGAAATGAATGGGTTGCCTCCCATGGTGAGGAGAGTCAAGGTCAGGTAAAGAGCAAAGAACTTAGGAATCTGGGGGTTCAAATAAAGGGAGTCAAAATGTTGATCCCTTGCACTCAAATACTATTGTGATGGGTGTGAAAGAGGTAGAAAGACAGATAAATGCAGACCATAGCAGCAGACTTACCAGAGTTTCCTTCTCCCATCAGAGTAGGTAATTCCCTGCAGAAAAGCCCAGGCACATTCCTTCTATGGCTAAGCTACTGCAGGGATTGCTTGGAAAAGACAGGCAGTTGTTGTAGCTTCCCTTTCGAAAGAAAATGAGCCTGTTAACCTCAGATCTGCCAACTAATGGATGGGCCCTTCCTCCCCTCTGAAAGCTTCTCTATTTTCTTTTTAGAATGAAAATCAGAGGAAAAAGTCATCTGCAGATACAAAACAAATGAAGATATGTTCAGTGCCTGAAACTTCATTTACAGAATGCTTTTACTTCTCTGTGTAAAGCGAGAGTTGCCATCCAGAGATGTGATCGGTGTTTAAATTTAACTGGCTCTCTATGAGTCAAGGAATTGACTCAATGGATCAGACCAGTGGTCCATCTAGTCCACTGGCCCTGAAACTGGCCAGTTTCAGATACTTCAGAGGAAGGTGAATTAAACCATCTAATGGAAAATTAAAGACTAACCTGCTCAAAGAAGAAGTTTCCATCTAACCCTGTCAGGTAGTGGCTGGATTATGGTCTGAAGCATGATGGTTTATGTCCCCTATACATTTTTTAAAAATTATCCTATCATATTAACATATTATATTTAACTATGGATGCTCTCATTCCCCTGTGAATGTTGAATCCTACTAAGCTCCACCCCTTGGTGCTATCTTGTAGCAATGAGTGCTGTGTTAAAAAGTATTTCCTTTTAACAATTTTAAATATATTGCCTTTCAGTTTCGAGTGCCTTCTTGTTCTTGTATTCTGAGGCAGGAAAAATAGGAGCTCTTGATTTACCTTCTCCATATAATTCATTATTTTATGTAGCTCTATCATGTTCCTTCTCATTTGCTTCTTTCTGGAAAAAGAAAACAAACAGTTCCCAACTTTTCAATATGCCCTCATACAGAATTCCATGACTACCCCTGTACAACATTACACCTGTTAGGACAATTTGCTGATAATTCTAAACAATTGATTTGAAATCTACTTTCAAACCTCCTTCCAGTCCAGTCCCTTGCCCGCATGGCAGGACCAAATACTGTCTAGACCATCCCTGATAGACATTTATCTAACCTACTCTTAAATATCTCCAGAGATGGAGATTCCACAACCTCCCTAGGCAATTTATTCCAGTGTTTAACCACCCTGACAGTTAGGAACTTTTTCCTAATGTCCAACCTAGACCTCCCTTGCTGCAGTTTAAACCCATTGTTTCTGGTTCTATCCTTAGAGGCTAAGGTGAACAAGTTCTCTCCCTCCTCCCTATGACACCCTTTTAGATACCTGAAAACTGCTATCATGTCCCCTCTCAGTCTTCTCTTTTCCAAACTAAACAAACCCAGTTCTTTCAGCCTTCCTTCATAGGTCATGTTCTCAAGACCTTTAATCATTCTTGTTGCTCTTCTTTGGACCCTTTCCAATTTCTCGACATCTTTTTTAAAATGCGGCACGCAGAACTGGACACAATACTCCAGCTGAGGCCTAACCAGAGCAGAGTAGAGCGGAAGAATGACTTCTCGTGTCTTGCTCACAACACACCTGTTAATGCATCCCAGAATCATGTTTGCTTTTTTTGCAACAGCATCACACTGTTTGTAATTGGCCACACAGCTCTTTCAACTGAAAAAGACATTTCAGTAGAAGGTGCGTGTATAACAATAATTTGAAAGTGCTTCAGTCTAACTGCCAAAGCTAGTTTATTTTCTGCTTGTAACAAGCAGAACCCACCACCGCGGCACCTCCTGCTGGCCGTCCTAGAAATTAGCTCTCAGCTCTTCAGCTAGTGGTGTCATGCCTGCCATCACTGCTGTCTCCACTCTTTGGACCCACATCGCTCTCCAGACTGCAACATCCTCTTCTGGGCACAGTACTCCAGCTATGCCCCCACTCCAGTATCTCCCCACTTCCGAGGGACCAGCAGTCCTTAGTCCCACCACTTACCTCAGCAGCCAACTACAGTTCAAGGTCCAACCCCTCACTTCAGGGGCAAACTGCAGTCTGGATACCAGCCACTCTCCTCATTGGAAGATGGGATGCAAGTGGTTGGGGGGCCCAGGCCCACCCACTACTCTGGGTCCCAACCCAGGGACCCTGAAGCCAGCAGCCACCTACTGCCCTCATCCAACCTGCTGCCTATTATCCCTGGGCTACTTCCCCTGTAGCCCCAGTCCCCTCTCAGACCATATAGCCAGGCCCTAGTCTGGCAATGGTCAGCCTACCCCATTTCTTCAGACAGCCTCCTCCCTTGCCTTCCAGGGAGAGACTCCCCTCTGCTCTCCTGAGCAGCCCTTTATATATGGCCCTTGCCGGCCCTGATTGGCTGCTCCAGCAAGCCTTCCCCCTATTGGTGGACTCAATAAATCCTTTCCTGATTAGTGGGTTCTGCACAGCTTCCCTGGTGTTGCTTTTAACCCCTTCTTCTCCCTGTGTGGGGCAGCCACCCCACCACACTACTAGCTCGGAAGAAAGAATGCTACTCTGTGGATAGTCACACTCTGTTGGTTGGCTGAGTCATTTTTTGTTGTTTGGAGTGCATAGCCCTTTTCCAAATAATTTTATTTTAACAGAATATATGCTAATCATTTTGGCTTTATGGTGCATCTTTATGGTTAACTCCCTGAGTTTCACCAAAGGCTGGTTTAATATGGGGGGAGGCAGGGGGAAGGGGGTTGATCAGGGCTCAGTCCTACATATCCATTCCCTTACTGATTTCCTTTTGTCTGTATTTTTTTATAACCTGTTTGGGATAGGGAATTTATTTCAGCACATAAAATATAGCCTGATTTTCAGAGGTGCTTAGCACTCTTCTTTCCCATTGAATTTACAGTCTAAAACAAAATGCAGACAAAGAAAAGGTGGCATGGGGAGGGATGCAAAATAAAAGCAGATTGGAAAAAAGGAGCAACAGTTACTCAGCTTCTATAAATATCAGGCCACTTACAGAAAGCAGGTGCCGAAATATGTGCTTAGGTTCCCAGCTTTATGATCCAAGTTTGAACATTTTGGCCACTAAGTTTAATTTATCTAAATGTGATTTATCTAAGTCCATCCTAGATTGTGTGGGGTTTTGAATGTGTATTTGGTGGTGGAACAGACAAGGCAATGACATGTCTGGTCATGCTGTAACAAATCCTTCAGAACGGATGGATAGCTCTTTTCCTAACTATGCTCCCACTGAAGTCAACAGGAGGAGGAGGATGGTGGCCATAGGCCATTGTTCTCTACAGGACACTGCAGAAACTTCTACCACCACTCTTCAGCCACTGAGACACTGAGACCTTGGCTATCAGGCCTCTCTCTTTTGTTTGATCAACAGATGTAAATTGAGAATTGGAATCACAGACACCATTGTGAAAATGATATTATTCCCTGTGGGATTTTGATATGTTTTGGGGGTGTATCTATGACTAGATCATACAGGAAACCCTCCAAATATCCAGGATATAGACAGAGGGATAGACAAGGTAAATAATGTTGAGTCGTTGGTTTAAAAAAAACCTGCCCAAAATAGAACAAACCAAACAAACAAACAAACCTGTACAAATCTTAAACTAACAGCCAGTAAAAAAAAAGAAAAGAAAAGAAAAGAAAAGTGCCAACAGCACTTGGAAGGTGAAAACAGTTCTTTCCCATTCTAGTTTATTCTTGACTAAATGAGTAAAACTCGCCTGTTAAAAAGAGCAATAGATTAGCCTGATAAATGACATAGACAAGAGAGGAAAACAGCGATGCTTTTAATTCCTGTGAGTATCTCCTGGCTTTGTCTCAGCCTGCTTTATATGCCTGGATTATGCTAACACTATTAATCTTTGTGTCTATGACTAAGTCGTGGCTTTTTACGTTAGTGACCTGATTTTGCACTAGCATGCTCCTCCCAGCTTGGTGAAGCCCCTCATGTGATCCATTCTTCCTCCTAAATAAAGTTGAACATTTTGGCTGGGATCAGTGAGTGCTGCTGAGGTGGCTGGCGTGTGCAGCTATTCCAGCCTCGCAGGGTCTGCAGCACGACCAACCCGCATATCCAGCACTAGCTGCCTCTCCGTTTTAAAGAGCACGGCGGAGGAGAATGGTTAGTTAACACCGTGGCAGACTTCATGCTCGGGGCTGTTTTGCCAGCCCCACAGCCCCTGACAACCCTCCCTCTCCAAAGTAGCCCCTGGGGCTGAGAAAGATGTGGCCGGGCAAGGTAAGTGCTGCACGGTTCTGATGAATCCAATTGTATCCTTTGTGCGGAGTGGCGGGTTCGGCCGGGGGGTTTTTGTTTGTTTTTAAACAAATTCTAAACCCTTTATTTTCCTGTTGTGCAAGAGGGCAAGGCGGAGGGCACGTGTGGCCTTTTCCCGGGAAACCTGTCTAATGAGCTGATTTTGTGACCACCTGGGGCTTGAAGAAGGGGAAAGCGTGAGGCGATCAGAGCACTGAACAATGCATGCTCCAGACGTGCCTTTAGTCCGGAGGGGCAGGCGGCTGCATCGCAAAGAGAGCGGCTGGCAGGAAGTTGCAGTGTTGCATTTTGCTTTAGTCAGCTACCGCAAGCCGTCGCCTCTTTGCATAAAACCGGCTGGAGAGAAATTCAGCACCTGGACAGCTCCAGACCCGCACGGCACAGCCCTGCCCTGACTTGGGGAGACAAAACACTTCCGATGATGGCAAAGCTACAAGGCAACCTTGGCGGTTTGCTGCACTTTGAACGGTTTAGTGGACTCCTTTTATATATGACCCAACTCTATATAAACATACATGATGCATTCACACACATGTAACATGCAGTCTCTTTCCCCACACACATACACTATGCACCCTCCCCACACAGCCCCTTGCCCCCTCACAGATAACACGAACCCCTTCCCCCTTCCACACATACATGCATGCACACACCCCTTCTTTACATACATATAACAGGCACTCTACCACTCCCACACAGGTAATTGTACCCCCATCTCTTCCACACACATGCACTCATCAGGGACGCCCTTCCACACATGGAACATGCACCCTTCCTCCACACATACAGACAGACACACGTAACATGTAACCTACCCTTACACACATACCATACATTCTCTTCTGCACATACCTAGAACATGTAACCTTCCTTTCACACACCTACACTGATACATGTAACACTCACACTAATATATGTCATGCCCATTGGTCTGAAATGCAGTTCATATAACTTCTCAGTTCTCTGTGCTCTTTTAAGTTAAAGGCAAAGCGAGCCCCCATTAGAATATCCAGAATGTCAAAGGAAAGTCTGTCTCCCTCTCCTTCACTGCATTGTTCTTCAGCCTCAGCTCAGACAGAGCCCAGCTCCACTGCACCTTAGTTCTTCTATCCCCAAAAGGAGATTACTTCTGTTTTAAAGTGTGGGTGGGGGAAACAGGAGGCTTGATGCTTTTCCTGCTCTATCACCCTTTATCATTAGGGATCCAGACAACACCCAGCCCACGGATGGGAGTGGGGGGAAAGAGAAATAAATGTGATCTCCTTCCAGAAATCCACAGATACTCTGCATATGCATCCAAAATACCATCCCTCACTGCCCACCCGCTCCACTTCTTTCCTCCAGCTTGTTATTTTTCCTGCACATCTTGGAAGGTGCAATTCCCACAGAGCTGAATACATTACAGTATTACGCTGGGTCTATTCATCCAGAACAGGCACACTGGCTGGAATGTGAGAGCCTGGCTTTTCTAAATGAGTTAGATGAGCAATTGAATGTTCACAACATCATCTTCTGCTCTTTGGCAACTTCAGAAAATATTATCCCTGTATGAGTTTCAGTCTTGCCATTTCGCTTTTTCATTGAAAATCCATGGAAACATCCCATCCATAATTATATTTATCACGAGCATGGTAAAGGAAAAAAGAGAAGGGGTCGGGGGAGAAGAGAGACTCAATCATTCATTTCCCTTTTACAACCAATCCATTAACTCTGAAACAGAACTTTCCTGCATCTGCAGAGAAAATCAGAAGTTAATGGAAAGGGAAATGAAGGTTTTGAGATTTTAATTTATTTTGTGAGGATTCTGCTTCCGGTTTAAAAAAAAAATCAGTTCCAAGCAGCTTTCAGGTTTTTAATCCATTCCGTGTTTTATGGGTTGACTAAAACAATCCACTTGGATCTGGGCTGGTGAGCATTTGCTCTGACTCTGAGAGATGTAAGATGGAGCACTGGGGACAAGCTGATCTTTAAAAAAATTACCATACATTCACTGAGAGATTTTAAGCATTGGATATGCAGGTTCTGAGAAACATTAGGGTCTGTTTGGAATTCAGAATTGTGTTTTCACAGAATAATGTATCATAAAAATCTAGACCATTTATAGATCTCCTAGTATGCTTGATAATTACCCCTGATTTTGAAAGGTGAGAGAGGTGGGAATCAGTGTAGAGACAGGTATGGAAGGACAAGAATGTGGAACTAAAAGAAGAAAAAAGTTGTCCAAGAAGGACAAAAGGATGCGCCTGCTTGTGTGAGGGACATTTTGGATCTGATTATGTAAGACTGTTTTTCTGACAGGAAAAACAAATTGTGGCTTATCCTCAAGAACCATCCTATGAGGGGAAATATATTGTATGTAGTTTTGAGACCAGAAATATCAAAACAATTTTAACAATGAAGCCTACTTCTAAGTGCATACGTTAAAGGAACAGACCTGTTCAAATGCTCAGAGAATAACATTACAATACAACATGGTTCTCCATATACTGATTTCCTAACTTGTATTTTAAATAAATTGAATGTGGACACCTGAAAGGAACAACACCCTATGACAGTGGCTAAAACTCTGCATTATAGCCCAGAAGGGCTGCTATAGGTAAGGGTTATTCAACACAACCATCATCATTATCTAATCCTACAGGTTCACAACTGCACTGGAAACTATTGGCAAACAAGTTTCTCAGAGCTTAAGACTATCAGCCACCCTTTCACCCCAACATACATACTGAAGTTAAAATAAGTGTTGCACATGTATAACTAGAAAAGCACTGATTTGGGGGCATTAATTCATAAAAATATGCAGTGCATGAAAGACAGTAATCATGCCTAAGAAGACATTAATGTGTATTAAGTCATAGCTGCACACAATTAACATGTTAGATCACCACAACTGAGAAGAAACCATTAAGGTCAATGAGATAAATATGAATGTCAAAAATAGGTGAAACAAAAAACAATAAAATAGGTCTGTTGCTTCATCTTTCCTGTACTTTGAGATTTTCTAGTTTAAAATAAAAAAAATTAAAAAATCAAATATGAATCCTTAAGAGTTTTATATAAACCAGAAAAACTGAGGAAATTCAGTGATCCTTAACATGCTATATTTTGCCTAAACTGAGCAGCAAATATAGTGTATAAAAACACGTATTAGAGACTTCTGCAATATATAGGCAAAAGAGGCCACATGCTGAATAGTGCTGCACTAAATCTAAATCATTGGGAATTGTGTGTGCTCAGCTTCTCAGAATTCAGCTCATTGAGCTAGCAAGAACATTAGAATTGGAATTCCAAAAGGATATTAGAATTGGAAAAGGTACAGAGAAGGGCAACAAAAATGATTATAGGTATGGAACAGCTTCAGTACTAGGAGAGATCAAAAAGGCTGGGTCTGTTCAGCTTAGAAAAGAGACAAGTAAGGGGAGATAAGACAGAGGTCTATAAAATCCTGAACAGTGTGGAGAAAGTGAATACAGAAGTGTTATGTACGCCATCATGAAACACAAGAACTAGGGGTCATCCAATGAAATCAATAGGTAGCAGATTTGAAACAAACAACAAGAAGTACTACTTCACACAATGCATAATCAACCTGTGAAACTCGTTGTCATGGAATGTTATGAAGGCCAAAAGTATAACTGGGTTCAAAAAATAATTAGATAAGTTCATGGAGGATAGGTCCATCTATGGCCATTAGCCAAGACAGTCAGGGATGCAACCCTATGCTCCGGGTGTTCCTAAACCTCCAGCTGCCAGAAGCTCAGATTGGATGACGGGGGATGCTTCAGTCTAAATTGCCTGTTCTGTTCATTCCCTCTGAAACATCTGGAATTGGCCATTGTCAAATACAGGCTACTAGGCTGGATGGACCATTGGCCATTTTTATGTTCTTAAGGACAGTGTCAGTTTCACCTCTGAAGTGACTTGCTTTTGTCAATTTAAATCTGTCCCTAAAAGCTACCTGAAAATACTATAGTGTTTTCTTGGAGAAATTGGTCTCATTAGAGTTGGTGTCTATAGGAACAGGACTGGGTCTTCTGTTGAGTTCATGAATCTCACACCAATGCTGAAAAGAGTATTATGAGTAACACTAAAGGCTGCAGCCTTGCTTTGCAGTGGAGAAGGCAACAACACAGAGAAAGAAATAGGAAATAAACACTATCCCTCCACAAAACGTAACTATTAAAACAGCTAGTAAAGCAAAGTCATATTTCAGAATACAGTTTAATGAAGCTAAACAGGAGTCACCAGACTGAAAACTGTTAGAAGCTGAGTTGTCTCTCTCATTAAGATAAAAATAGAGTAAAGTATGCTAAGAGATTAGGGCTGGAATTTTATAGATTTAATTAAAGAACTAATTGACTCGCTTAAATCTTCATCTAAGTGTCCTGTTATATCACAGGACATAATAGCAAAGGGTTTTTTTTAATGCAAAATGTTATTTTGGGGAGGGGTGTGTGCATAAATGTAAGTCTGGTGTAGCACAGGTTGTGGCTTTACTTTGGGACACAAGGTTGGGAAGGTTAAAATAAAAGTAGGTTGTATTTCTGGACTTCTCAACTAAACTGATCAGGTGCTGATTCCTACACTTAGTGACATCACAAGCATGCCTTGATGAGGCTTCTGCTCTGTCATATCCCCAAGTTTACTTTTAAGTCCTTATCTTAAAAGGTGTCCAGCACCTTCTGTGATGTATGAACCACTGTCAGCTCCCCATGACGTTAGCGGGAGTTCAGGTTCCTCAGCTCTTCACAGGTTCAGGAACAGAGGGCCAGTTTTACAAAGGTATTTAGGTGCCTAAAGATGGAGGCAGGCACCTAGTGGGATTTTCAGAAGTGCCTAGGCACTGTAAGTGCTTTTGAAAATACCACTGAAGTGCCTATCTGCATCGTAGGATGCCTAAATACCTTTAAAAATATGGCCGTTGGTCCTGTGCCGGAGACTATGAAAAATCCCTTGCACAACCAAAATTCAGTTGCCAGCCAGAAACCTCATACTATTTGCTTCTTGAAGTCTTTCCCTGTCCCTTATTTGTTCTCACTCTGGTTTTCATCTGCTGTTTTGCATAGGAGTATATTACTCATTGTCTTGCCACACAGGTTCTGAAGGAAGAGAGGCAATATTTACATATCTGGCTTACACCATGATGGATATATTTACTACAAATATCCCTCCATCAAACAGATGTAAAAACAGAAAAACCAGGAACGCTATTCCGTAATACAATAAAACACAATATACCATTCAAAAGGCAGCAGGAAAATCTACAAGATATCTGAAGGAAGAATGACACCCTATAACTAGATATACAAAAATCCCCAAATATATATTTAAGATGCTACAACTGCTAGAGGTAATACTATTTTATTTAAAAATGGAGAATGTGTATGTTACAACTCAGGGGCCAGACATCTTGCTTGTACTGAAACCAATGTGAATTTTGCCTCTGATTTCACTGGAGTAGAATTATAGCCCATCCTAATAGCCTTAGAGAAGATATTTTGGCCACTAGTGGATGACACCACTTCTCACATTTGTTGGTGATTTATAAGACCCTCTAATCCATTCCTATTCAGCTGATACAATCTGAAATTCAGACAAGCAAGATCTGGATCAATTACAAAAATGCACAGTATATATTCATAGACTCATTAACATTTCTCATACCTAACCTGAAAATTCTGGGCCCAATCCTTCCAGTGGAGGTAAAGGTCATCAGCACCTCACAATATTCAGCCCTTCCTAATTTTACTGCAATAAAGATTGGCAAAACATAGTTATACAAAAAGGAAATTGGAAAAAAACATGAGGAAAGCTCTGTCTCCAATCCAGTGTTTAGTTTTAAAGGATTCTGCAAATGAGTCAACTGCGAATTGTTAGTTTATTATTAAAAAGTACAGTGATAAATAGAGTAGGCCGTATTCTGCTCTCACATACAGGGCAGGCAACTTCCTATATGAAGTCACAAAGCTGTTGATTAACATTAAACAAAGTTATCTTTGTCTGAGGCACTCTTTTATTTGGGGGGAGGGCAAAGAAGGGGAGGACCAAGAATGCTTTTCATGCAAATGATAATCAAACATTCCATTTTTCCTCTATCTCCCAAAACTGCAAGAAAATTCAAAATCCACCTGCTGACTCCCTATTGGAGAATTCCATTTAGAAGTACAGAGAACACACTTCAGGAATGTATATTTGTTCAATCAAATACAATTATTAGAGGCCAACACACAAGAAAAGACAATCCCTGCACTAAGGATCTTACAATCCAATTCTGCTTCCCTAACTCAAATTGAGTAGTACGGTAGCTCAGAATAAGAAGATGCTACTCAACATGAGCAAGGGCGACAGAACCTGACTCTGTGATACATACTGTATCACTAGCATATCTTTTGTTTCTGATCAACAATCTGAGCCACCTTATACATCCTTAGTGCGAGACATTTTGTCACCTTAAAATTAACAGGTTTTATTCACTCCGTTGTAATGTGCTCAATATACTCGTTAAACGTTATTGGAATTTAGATGTACACATTATTGGGGTATTAGATCTCTAAGAAAGTGAACTCCAACAATGCTTAAGCAAGAGACACCAAAGACATTTCACTTTCACTTTCATGATACATGAAAACAACCAAACAACATAGGAAATAATTTGTTGCCCAATATTCAGAATGAACCAAATACATTTGCATTTTTATTGCTGAGGATCAACTTCAAGGAGGGACATTCTTGTTTTGTGTGAGCTTTTACTGTGAAATATGTTTAGCTTTTAACATATGTTCCACATTAAAGATTTGTTTGTCATTCAAAAGATGCAATGATAACTAGTAAAAAAAAACCCTTTGAAAACCATTTAATTTAGAAACAAATCTGCCTTTGTCTTTTTTTCCCATTTACACTGTAATTAACTACCGGTCCTTGCTTGAAAACTCTCACTGATTTCAATGGAGCCAGAATTTCACCCTGAGTCTTTAAATTCTAAAAAGTTCAGGTGGTGGAAAACCAGCAGGGGCAGGCAAATTCTCCACTTGGAAGTGTTTTTTCCCTCTACTCTGGCACAAGTTTAGCAGTGTATATGATAAATACAGCAGAACTCTCCTACATATTAAGGGCCCAGGGTTGTTTCTGGTCCTAAATGACTGTGCGAATGAAATTAGGTATTAAAAAAGGGCATAGATCCTACTGAATAGTTTTTAAATGGGAAGTTTCCCCATGAGAGGCTGTTGACTTTTAAATTTCAATGGGAGGAGCAGTTGACCTTACACTCACAGTTTGATATGTAAAAAGAACGAGGAGTACTTGTGGCCCTTTAGAGACTAACAAATTTATTTGGGCGAAAGCTTATGCCAAAATAAATTTGTTAGTCTCTAAGGGTATGTTTTCACTACCAGCCGGATCGGCGGGAAGCGATCGATCCAGCGGGGATCGATTTATCGTGTCTAGTCTAGATGTGATAAATCGATCCCCGAGTGCTCTTGGGTCGACTCCTGTACTCCAGCTTGGCGAGAGGCGCAGGCAGAGTTGACGGGGGAGCGGCAGCAGTCAACTCACTGTAGTGAAGACACCGCGGTAAGTAGATCTAAGTATGTTGACTTCAGCTACGTTATTCATGTAGCTGAAGTTGCATAACTTAGATCGATTTCCCCCCCCCTCAGTGTAGACCACGGTTAAGATGCCATAAGTACGCCTCATTCTTTTTGCTGATACAGACTAACACTGCTACCACTCTGAAATTTGATGTGTGTACTATTTTGTGTGTGGCTAATATGATGATTTAAAGGCAATCCTAAAGGCCCTGGGCTAAATTTAAACATAGCACTAAGGGCCCCATCCTGTCAGCAGAGATTTCAGGAGCAAAAATATCAGTTACTTCAATAGAAGCAGATGCTAGGATTTCTGTCTTCTCTTATACATTCACTATGCAGAAAATGTATTCATCTTCCAAGGTTCTGCAACAATTTTCGCAAAATACTGCAGGTGGTTGGAAATTTTAACTGCTACCCTTCTGCTCAAAAGAACAGATCATATGAACACAGATTAATTGCTAAGTGGAGATTGGGATCTTTGAAGGTCATTACTTTTAAAGTACTCTGTTTTACTTAAAAGACTGATGAGAATTACAGATTAACAACACAGTGTAGTTTGCACTTTTAAAATGCAGACTGAATAAGAAAAAGGATGAAATTGCCTCAGTTGGAGGATCTTTTCAGGTTCTTTTTTATTTAAAAAAGGATTAAACACTTTTATGAAAAATAATAACAATATGTGCCGTACCATGAGCTAAAACGAAAGTTCAGAGCTACTAATACTCATGTTTTGAACATAAACTGATTGTAAAATACATCCTGGGACAATTCTGATTTTTCATATGTTGTTCCAGTGTCTGTGGGAATCCCTGAAATACCTTGTGCTTTAATTTCATCAGTCAAAAGATTCACAGGGACATAGGAATTACCAGACTGGATCAGACCTATGATCCATCTAGTCCAGTCTCTGACCATGTCCAGCACCACATGTTTCAGAAGAAGGTTCAAAAAACCTTACAGTAGGCAGTGGGATAATCAGTTATTTTATGAAGGTCTCATCCTGCTCTCTTACAGTCTGAGATTGGCTTAAACCTTGAAACATGATATTTTATGTCCCTTCCAACATTCTCTTTTAGCATTAACTTTTCATAACTCTGGATATTCTTGTTATCCATAAAAGTGTCCAATCCTTTTTTGAATCTTGCTACATTCTTGGTCTTGCTGTGGCTATGAGTCCCGCAGTCTAATTAAACATTGTGTGAAAAGGTATTTCCTGCAGGTTTTTATAATTACTAGGTGTTTGTTCCAGAGGTAGTTGTACTGCTATACATTTTTTTAACATGTCTAACTCTTCATATAAGGAGTATTGGTTTTGCTTCAACCAGTATTCAGGGTCAATTCTTGTCATAACATGTCAGATGACAACGCTGCAGTGTGTGTCTGATGAGTAGAAGATTCAGTCTAGGCAGTACAAAAGCTCTGCTCCGGCTGGGAAAGAGGGGGTATCCTGTGGTTCCTTTGTCTCTCACTTCCCTCCTCTCTATGGTTGCCAGAAGCATGAACGAGAGGGCAGCAATGGATAGCGATATGCAGGAGGAAAAGGCAAAGAAAAGCTTTTCTTTGAGCTACTCCACTGCTGCAGGCGGAGCAGATTATTATTTATCACTGTAGTGTCTAGAGGCCTTGACTGATACTGGGGCCCCACTCTGCAAAGCATGCATAAACATATAGTAAAATATATTCCCTGCCCCAACAAGCTTACAAATTGAATAGACAAGACAGACAAAAGAAGCATTAACATCCCCATTCTACGGATGGGGAACTAAGGCACCTGTTGTTTTCTTATACGTGATTTGCCCAAAATCACAGAGGGAAACTGTGTCAGAGCTAGGAACTGAATGCTGAGACCTCCTGATTCTGATTGTCAAGCCAGTTGCCTTACAGATAAACAGATTCTAAGTTCAGAAAGGACTATTATCATCATCTAGTCTGACCTCATCCATAACATAAGCCGTAGAACTATCCCTTAACCACAAGACCATTGTTGCTTTTCAACCAAAGAAAGGAGCAAAAATTCAGAGCCCTAGTTTACAGTCCTAAAATATCTTGACATAAAAGCACCCCAATTTTGATTTTGAAAACATGGCCACCTTCACTGATTGTCAAATGGAGCCGGGAAGAATCCCCACTCATCTTCGCATTATAGTATTGTATACCTGGCCGGGTGTCTTATGAAGATTTTACATCTTTTTCTGATGTATCTGGTAAAAGCCAGTTAGAGAAAGGATACTACGTTAGATGGATGTTTGGTTGGGTAAGATATGACAAGACCTACTTTTTCAGAGACACTGAGCATACTCCATGCCCATGGACTTCAGAGTGGGTGGTGGGCTTTCAGCGACACTGAAAATCAGACAGGCAGTTCCTAATGGTCTTAAATCCCTTCATCCCAGTTTCCTGCCTTAGGCTGCTTGACAACGGTTCTGTTTGTGGAGTTGGATAGCATTATAATAACCGTGTTGCTCAAAACCTCCTGAGATATCCTTTTTGAACAGTGCAAGCAGTAGACTTACTCATTAAAGAAGCTGGGTGTTCTCCACCTATAGTTTTCTTATAACTATACCTGTTCTTTACCAACAAGTTTTTTGTTGTCCTAAGCTAAACTAAATGCTGGCTTTTAAACTTTCTTTAAAATAGACATTTATTTTTCACTTTGTGAACATATTGTTTCTAACTGGCAAGAACTGCTCATTTACATCTTCTAACATCAACAGAATGCTAATCGATAGTAAACAGTCTTTATTACAGTCAAGAATGGCTTAGAAGTGCTGTTAATTAGTAAAACAGACCCTCAGTTCTCTGCTAGCCTGAGTGGGATGAGCCACAGCTTTTCATAAGTAGGATCAGTTACAACTGCATCCTGTTATATGGAGAATCTTAGAACAAATGCTTGGGATGCAACATCTCCAAGACCTAATTTTGGCCTTGAAGCATTTGGAAGTCGGGTGGAGGGGGTTTGGAGCAATCTGTTATTTCAAATAAATAGCTCTAAAAATGTTCATCACTCTCCTTCCCAAAAGAAACTGTTATGGGGCCAAATCCTGCTATCCTGACTGGAGGGAGAAATAAATTACTTCAATGGCAGTTCTGCCAGAGTCAGGACAGCAGAGTATGGTCCCTCCTGACTTTAAACTGAACTTCAAAATGACACCTGAAGCACAATGAGGTTCTGATCCTGCAAACCCTTCCTCACACCAGTTGTCTTCTCTAGACTAACCCCTTTTGACTTCAGTGGAACTGCTCGCATGATTAAATTTTTGCAGGATTGGGCTCTATGTCAATATTCATGGCAAACAGTAATAAAACAATTCTTGTGGTTTTAAGCTATATCACAAGTATACAAAATCAAGTCTTTAAAATTCTAGCTTTTAGCTCATGTGACAGCTGATGAAAGCAAAACTCTTGCCTAACCCTATGTTATTCTTAACCTAGGTAATTTTTCCAGACCCCGGCTTTGCAATCAGTGATGACATCTCTGAATTTCCAGTTTAAAAAGGACAAAAAATAAAATCTCTTCCAGACAAGGTGAATGTGAGAACAAATATTAAAGAAGAGGAAAAAAAATCCGTTCATTAGAATGAAAGATTTTTTTCTGTAACTGATTTTGTTAGAAACTATGATGTTAGAAAAACCAAGTCTGCCTCTCAGCAAAAAATCTGCCTTTGATTTTATTCTCTTCGGGGAATACTTCAGGGGAAAGAAAACACTCACTGTGAAGCAAATTCATAAGATGTAAACTATGCTCATTGTGGCGCTTATTTTTCCTTTAAGCCTGAGGAGGAGCCCTGCCACCAGAATGTTACAGGAAAATTGATTTGATTTTCTCTAATTATCCATTCAAGAAAACAAAGATTCAAAAACTGGCAGTGAGATCAGCAGCTTCTTCTTCTGACAGAGAAGGTGACAGTGAGCACCAGTTTCTGACTTATACACCGTGTGGATATAGATGACGTGCATTGTTAACTTTCTGACACATCCTCTTCCTTATAAACTGCATGGCTTCATAAACAAACAATACTTCTGAGCCCCATCTATGCCTTGAGAAGCCGAGAAAAAAAATTCTTATGGACAACATCGGCTACATGGGAATCCTTGTTCATGTTTCTTCAGAAATTTTGAGTGAGTGAGAGCAACTACTGAATCCCAATGAGGCCCAAGTTCAATGAAACTCCTGTACCTGCACTTTTGGCTTTGACGGAATATGAAAACTTTGCTAAGCTGAATGCAACAGGAGACACTGAAACTAAACAGCTAGAAGGGTCCCTCTCATCCACGGTTGCACTAATAATAGTGCTGATCATCATTTTCTCTTTGATAATGACATCCTTAGTGACCTACTGTTTCCACAAGTGGCAACTGAGGGGTAAAAAACTGCAGAAAGCGCAGGAGGAATATCAGCGAGACCATGAAAAGAGCATGTTCCAAAGCATGTCAGGACTTGTTTCATAAAAGAAATCAATCCAACATGAAATATTCCTGCATTACCTGAACGTGAAAAATAACTAACTATTGGAAGCTACATATTGAAATGTCCACCTAAATATATCCCGGTTTTACCTAATTTGTAAGAATTTTTAATAGTTTGGAAATTTCCAACGGCTTCCTTATAAGTCAAAAATATTCAGTTGTCTCGTTTGTGCAAAGTAAAATAAATGCAACCATATATTTTAATCTGCATTTTATTTACAAAAAAAACAGTAGGTCAAACCCTGCTGTCCTTACTCTATCAAAATTCCCATGGAAGTCAAAGGGCCAGAGTCTCAGCTCGTTCCAATCAGCATAGCTGATAGGAGTTGATCATTAGCAGATGATCTGGCTCGAAATTTGATAAACTAATGAAAGCTTTAGCTGAGTAAGGTCCACAGGATTTTCCCAATTACCACCCAACCCTGAAAGCCTTCTGGGGCAGAACTCCCAAAGACTTCAAGAAGAGTTCCATGCACAGATTGAGCTCTAAATTTGCTAGCAGACTGTATGTTGATAATAATTCCATTTATTTTGTTTAGGGTCCATGGGAATTGAGGGCATTCAACACCTCACATGATGGTCCCAGACTTATTAAGGAGCATGCAAGCTGAACACACTTTTTTAAAGCTTGCCATTATTTTTAACCCGGCTTACAATGGCGTGTTTCTATTTTTGTAGCCTGTAATGTTATGTCATGCAAAAGATGCCGACTCTATTGTGGGTAACATATGTAAGTAATATTTTCTAACAAAGTGTTGGATGTAACATCAGTATAAGTAGCTGTTTTAAAATGTAGAAAATATGTAAAAAATGCAAACGAAAACCCTGCTCAAGTATATAGCTTGCTTGCAATTACCATTAGCTGGTGCTGTATGTATCTTTAAACAAGCTATAATACTGTGATAATGCTGTACACTTGCTTCTGTAGGCAAAAAAGTTCAATTTAAAAACTGGCAAGAAGATTAAAGATGTAAATGTTCTTAACACTGCTAACAACAAAAATATGGATTTTCACAGGATATTCTAAAGGCAGACTCTGTTACATGCTATGGATCTATTTTACAGTGTATTTATGGATCATACACACTATTCATTGTGAGACCAAACAGTACTATTTTATTAATAAATAAATAAATAAATAAATAAGCAAGCAAGCAGTGAATGCCCATGTCCAGAAGGTGGATAATGCTTTCATAGGGCCCCCTGATCTATTTTATTAACAACTTGAAAGGCATGTTCTGAAAAGAACAAGGTACCCACTACCTTATTTGGGGAAAGGGCAAAGTGGCATTCCCCCCACCACCCCTCATAACTCATCAATCCCATTTTCATGTCTGTGTAGGTAAAGACCTATAGTATATCCACTACGTGAGAGAAAGGGACAGTACACTGGGGAAGACAAAAATGCAACCCTAATCCACACATTATTGATATATACATTTGTGAAAATAAAAAACTGAAACATTTTAAATTTTTAACAAAGTGCCACTTACTATAACATCTATACTGTATGCAGCAGCAATTTGCACATGTTTGTGTGTCCAGCTACATTTTTATTCAGTGGAGACAATAAAAGGTAATTTCTTTGTCATACCAGATACTATTTAAGTTGTAACTTGAAGACACGGGGCACATTTATTATTTTAAAAACTATACATATTAGAACAACTTTCACACTCGATACCAGGGTATATATTCTGGGTTAACTGCACTGAAATCAGTAGAGTTAGTCCAGATTTGCAGCGGCGTAGAAACTGGGCACTATGTCCATACGATGATTCATCCCCACAGGAGGGCACTATTCTTTAAAGCAGTAAACCTTTCACTTCATTGCCACCAGTTCAACGCTCCTGACAAACTTTCTATTTGAATGAATGGGATCGGACTGGCTTCATCGGCTCTGATGACATTGGCTACAGTGAAAGGTGTCTCGAGGAAGGAAAGGTGAATTTGTATAATCTTGGCCCCAATGAAGCTTTGTAGATTGTTGATCAGGAATGAGTTTCTGACAAGGCAGGGGGCACTAGAGAGCTTGTGGCATTCTAAACTTCTCTCCCAGTGAGTGTGGCCTGCACACAATGAAGAAATTTAAAACTGCTATGAGGCTTACTGGTGAAGAAACTAGCCAAGCAGCAGAGAGCACAAAGGATCGGAAATGAGATATACAGTTTTTCACCTCTGCCCTTGTTTAAATCCAGTCCAGGTCAGTAGCAATCGAACATCATTACCATCTTAAGGCATTGCAGTGGCCTATGGGGAATGAAATGGATATTTTGGCCTATTTTCTAGTGGCAAGCATCCATATCATAGAGTCCCCTCCTATAACTGGTGCTCAGAAAAGAGGCTAAGAAATGAATGGTCTTGGAGTTAACTTCATCCCCCTCAGAGTTGACCTCTTCAGGGAGAGGTGGGACAGTTCAGGGGAAGATTGCACTGCCATAGTAGCCAATGCTGTATCAGTCTGGTGCTAGTTTCAGGATAATAATCTTTCAGGTTGTCAATTCAGCAACATTCACGGTCAGGTTAGCAAGAAATAAAGTGCAGCCTCGCAAAAACCATTACTAATGAATATGTAAAATAAATCAGTGTATGTAACAAAAACAAATTACTTCTGCATTTGCAAGATGTTCATAGCAATAAACTCTAATACTTCACAAATCATTCAGAGGATTAAAAAAGGGTAAGAGTGTGCAGTATGAAAACCAAAAACGAAAAACTCTAAATGACACTTAACAATGGATGGACTAATTTGTTTCAGTGCCACATCTGCTTCTTGTATGACTCACCCCGCATCAGTCTTGCTCCTTTTATACCCCAATGAGCACAGACAAGGAAACCAGATGAATAAATTTTTCTTGATCACAGTTTTAAAGATGTTTCTCCAGATCAAAACAAAAATCTCTCTCAAAAAAATAAATGGCTCCTGGGGAGTGTAAAAGGAAAAGCACTGATCTAGGTGCCTTTCTGTGGTCTCCATGTCAAAATTCTTTGGTTACTAGTCTCAGGCCCTGCAGGAGTATGAAATAAGTAATTTACAGGGCAAGCTCTCTCATTTGCTTCATACTGTACATCAGCAATAGCTGCAACCAGGTAACAGAAAATAAGTGTTCAGATCCCAGAGTTATTGTTGATAAAATATGAAAGAGAAGAACTCCAAAACTGTTCTGAGCCTGCAGTACTGAGCAGCAGAAAAAGATACACACCACAGACCATACGGCTGCTGAATTTTTAAATGAATTTTCTGAACTGCCTCTCTAAATTGGGTGTGAATGGTGCACTGCGGGAAAATAAAATTGGTAAGTGCCTGATCGAAAGAACTTATAATTCAGTGTATTTACACAAACAGTTGAGAACTAAGAGTTAAAAAGAAATACTTCAAGATTTCCAGTGACAATCTGAACAGCAAAAGCAGAGTTCAAATGCACTGTTGTGTCCTGTCAACATGTATTTAGAACCCTGTATCTAATATTCCCTGGTTTTAGTAGTGAAACAAAGCTATACAGATGTATTATTTTGCACTGTGTTATGCAAGGGTAAATTTTCAGAGGGTCTTAGGCATGGCCTCCCTTTTTGTGTGTGCACTTTGCTACCACTGCTCCATAACAGAGCCCTTATGAGACGTTATGTTGAGTAACGGGGGAACTTTTGCTAATGGAGTTCAAAAAAGGTCAACAAAGAATTAGGCAGAGTTTGGGAAGGGAGGGGAAGTGGAGTCACAAGACAAATATGGGGCAGAGATGGAATGTCTAATGTGAACAGGGTTATAAAAGTGGAAAATAGGAGACTTATGGGGGATTTTAAGATACCTAAGGATGGTGCATTAACAAAAAAATCCAGTGGCATCTTGCTCACCATATAAGATAGCTATATAAGTTGCAGTCGTGATCTAAAACTGAAAGTGATGCTAATGGGAGTTCTTAGGATGGGCAACTATGCCCAGAGGGTTGCTAGAAGGTGGAATAAGCTGCCAGTGAAAGAATGAGAACAGCTAGTATTAAAGAATTTAAGACTGCTCTAGAGATTCACTGAAGGCCTAACCTACTCAGGCAAAACTAATGAAATCGTTCATGGAGGTTATTCATACCACAAGATCAAGGATAATCTAAGTGAACCTCTAATTCCCGCCATCCTAATTTATTTTCATGCTTTATATTGATTTGGGCATCGTGAAACCATGTGGCTAAACACACAACCCTGGGTACACTGATCTGATAGCTACAGTACATAGTATAGGTAACAACTACATACCTGTAGTTTGTTTAAACAGAACATCAAATCAACCCCATCAATAGATTTTCTTTTACCAAAAGGGAAAAAAATGCAACACCAAAGTACCATTCTAATGTCTTAATAAGCCACTGAACTATTAGGCAGTGATCTCCTTCATATACACATTTGATAGACAAATGTCTTCCCAGATCCTCAATTGCTGTGGAAGGCCCAAACGTGCTGAAAACATGGAGGTTGCAGAGGCCAGAGGGTCTTCAACTCATGTGGATCCATTGGCTACACATCCCCGGTGAGGGATGATGGAACGCGCTACAGCTGTCAGTAGAAGCCATGATGGTGATCATAGACTACTTAGTGGTCATAGTTGTGCTGCCCACATGCCTTGCTTGGAGTGAGCAGAAGGATTTCATTGCTTCCTGCCCCCAGAGATCTCCTCTGCAAAGCCCCTTTCCTTGGACTTCCTATTAGTATCAGACTTTCACCCAGAGATAATCTCAATGAGATAGTGACATTCCTTTTCAGGAATCGATAGAAAGTGACAGCAAATGCATCAGCAAATTCAGAAAACAGTCAAAATATTATCTTAATTGACATTTTATTCCAGTTTTATTCTGTATTTTGTTTTCTTTCTCTTTCTAAACATCCACCACAGACAGGTTCTATGATTAATTTAATGCCATTTCTTGTCCTATTGGCATCCTCAGGGTTACTGATTTATTTCAGTTCATATTCTCATTATTTCAGTTCTATAAATGCCCAGTTTCATTTTATTCCTTTTACAGTTACTCTGCAACCTTCTCTTTCTCTCCTCCACCTGGGGCTCTAGCTTTCAATTTAACAGGAAGCAGAAGGTAAAGATTGAGCTGAAGCCCAATAATTACAACTCCCCACCCAGAAAAACAGAACCATCTATTTTTTGTACAGATGGAAGAAGCAGTGAGCTGCTCTGAAATCCCATAAGCAAACCCACAAATACAATAGTTATTGCTTGTCAGAATAATAATAAAAAAAATGTCAGCTTCCATAATTTGAAAAATGTATTTGGTTGGACTACACTGTATTGCAGCTTTTGCATTCGGGAAGGACACAGAGCAGGACTGTCAGCTGGAATCCTGTGCTCTGGGAATATCTGGTTCTACCTGCAGGAATATTTGCCCACTGATCAGTTTGTCACTAACAAAACAGTTCTCATTAGTAGGCATTAGGCACATGAGTGTCACCAGAAGATTTTTGCCAGCTCTTACATTCTTTGATTAATGCTCATCATAACCAGGCTCTACACTTTCTGACCTTTCTCATTCAGTCTTTGCCATATACTCCTTGGATCCTCTGAAAGCTTGGGGAGGTTTTTGTGTATTTCTCCTATGAGTGTGAGCGAGTCCTGAAATGAAAGAAAACTGCAGTGAGGCATTTTATTTTGGACTCCTACCATCTGTCACATACTATAATGATACAGGCCATCTTAAGGGCCAAATTATCCTTTGTGCAGAGCTACCCATAGAAGGGCCAGCAAATTTAATGAGTTACAGCTCACAATATCCTGCAGAACATTGCATCAGAGAACGAGGATTCTCCCTACATCAGAGTGTGCAGGATGTGAGAGCCAGCAAACCAGAGAAATCCCAGGGATCTCAGGACATCTGAGATGGGCAGGGGCAAAGAGGCTCACTGCCTTTATTCAGTTCCCTAGGTGCATGCCCATGCTGTCAGGGCCTAGAGCAACCCACTCCAGAAGGCTTTCCTAGCATGAAAGTAGGAATCCATGGGACAGAATGCTAATCGGGTCAACATTATCTTTCAAGAGGAAATCCCTTTTGATCTGTCGATGCTGCTGCAGACCAGCCATCTCCCCAGGCATAATACAGAAACAAAGAGTCTGAACAGCAGAATATGGGGTTGGAAGGGCTTCTTCCTGACAGATAGAAAGAGTATGTTGCAGAGCCACTCTTCCTCCTCTTTCCCTGAGTCTATGGCCAGTTTTCACTAGGTCTTACTCCCCTCCATTGCATTAGGTACTCATGAACCTTGATGATGAGCATGGTGTAAATACTTAGGTTAGAATGAAGAGTAGTGGGAAAACCAGCAACTACAAAACTCGCTTCAGGTACAAAACAGGGTGATTTGAGAATCCATAAGATAAGGGATGAAGTGTGCATGCCAAGCAGGAGAATATTGTAAATGAAAAACTTCTGCATTCCATATCTACAATTCACAAGGTGGCTGCCATCTTGAGCTTATTGAAGCTGAAAGGAAAAATAGACAAGGTTTCTATCTGAAACCCCATGAGAACGCTTTTTATTTTGATGAAATTCAAATGGCAGCACCATAATACAGTCATGGTTAAGAAAGAGCAGTAGGAACAGCCTCTGCGACAGTAAAACTGCCTCTGCATCTATGCAATGTGGCAGTCACCTTGCACCCCAGTCCTTGAAAAGAGAGAAAATGGGATGGAAGCCTGTGTGGATGTAACCAGCAAGCATCATATAACAATGATATAATTTACTATGTTCCTGGCTAGCCAATCAGAAAACAGATCATGGGAAATCAATCCAGACACGCCCAATATAAAAAAACCTCTGGAAAATGGTGATCCAGATTTTCAGCTGATGTAAATCAGAGTAGCTCCATAGATATGATCAGCACAAGGTGAGGATCTAGCCCCATGCAGGTTAGTAACGACATGGGGCCAGATTCCATCCCAACTCACATTACATGCAGGTCTATGCGACTGCATGGTCATAAATTAGGATGCAATTTAGCTCACGGATTCCTCAACTGCAAGTGTGTACAAAATGCACTGGAGTGTTTGTTTTAATAACATTTGCTTACTTTGACATAAATCTGTTCTTCTAATTTATCTTGGAGTAAAGCTTTCTCCACTAAAGTCTTCTTTTGTCTGAGAAAGGTAATCTTGGCCAGTTCTGTCCATTTTTTCTTACAATCATGGCATTGTGAAGGCTGGTGTAGTTTAGTTTCTTTCACCTGTAAAATGAGAAGTTGAAAAAATGAACGAGTAACATATATCTTAGCAAGGTGATCGCTTCTATTAAAAAATAACAAATAAAAAATATAGATATATATAGCTTTTGAAGAGAAAGATTTGCTCTTCTAAGGAGCCATAAATTATTTCATAATCTTTTTCACAATATCATCTTGATGAGCTGGTCTGAATGACTTTTACACTAAACTACATTTGCTTTCCCCCATGTGCTACCCTTTCTAGCAGCAGTAACTTTGTTTCATTTAAGGTTAATCTGATTTTTTTCAGCCATCATATCACTGACTGGTAATACAACAGATTTTTCTTGTAGCAGGCTAACTGAAACCTACATGCCATCTTTTAAAAGATAATAAATATCTTCACAACTTTTAACAAGAAAAAGAACCCTAAAGCGATATTGGTTCAAATATGTACATACAGTTCTGAATTAAAACCAAAGTAAAATTGAACAAGCAGTTTCCTTCAAGTGTTGAATAACAATATTTATTAAAGTGTGTTAGCTTATTTACCACAAAACCTTGAGTGTGCTTAAAGGCTTTATACAAATCTCAGGATATACATCTATATAGGATTTGACTCTGATCTCACTTACACAGATGTAAATCAGGACTAACTCCATGGAATTACACCAGAGTAAAACCAATGTAAGCGAAAGAAGAGTCAGGCTTATAGACTGTTACAAATTTATCAATAGCTGTTTTTTTATTACATTTTAGTGTAGTGAAAGGAGGTAAGTAGCTGTAATTTCAAAACTGTTAAAAAAAATGAAGCTCTCGGTATCCCAGGACTGAACACCAAAAAGAAAGAAACAAGTAAAAAAAAAACAACCCCACTATTCTCTGCTCACTTGGCACAGGGTTAGCTGATGAATGGTTTAACAATTACTTTTACATGCTGTATGGCAGTAAATTAAAGCAAATCTATGTGGTAGTAACTGAAGCAAAATACATGACTGCAGTTATTATTCACCACTCATTTTTTGGTTCTATCAAAATTATTCTCCGATGCAGACATGCTGTACCCATTTCAAATGAGGCACAGACACTTTCCAACACCAAGATTTATGGGTAAAGGCATCTGTAGGTGATGACTGTCACAGTAACATATTCAACCCCCCTTATAAATACAAAGTTAGAATTCAAGGATCATTGGAGAATAAACAACAGTTTTGTGATTCCTGACACACACACAGTGGAAAGAGGCGTTGTTTGTCTCAGTCTGCCTGTCCTATGGGAAAGGAGCACTGGGCTGGCAGAAAAGAAAAGCCCTTCAAACTGTTAAAATGACACATGCACATCTTACCAAACTCACTGATGCAACCCAGATTCTATCAGGCACATTTTATTCTTTAGGCAAGTGTTAAAAATTAAAGGTTGGCCAAAAAAAAAAAAAGGATCAGGCATTTAGGAATGTTTCTATTAAAATATGCCTAAACACTTCTTGTTTTTCGTGCAAAAGAGTGACAAATAAAAGCCAACAATTTTCCATGTAATCTTAGCTTAAAAGGTATTTTGCTAATGTGTCATTCACAGTGACGGGCTAAAGCCATACCTATGTGCTAAAATATTTTACCTTTGTCTCCGAAAAAAGATATTATCTTTTTTATCTAGGAACACTGATGTCAGTTTTCCAATCAAAAGCTAAACCATGCTACAGGCCAGATACATCCACGGCCAAGTGACCCTAAGGTGAAGATCTATCTAGCAATATTTACCCTTCTGAAAAAACACTCCCCTACTGCCCACATTCATATATTCCCTAGAGAAGCATGACCTCAGAAGAGACCAGGGACTGCAGCCGGGGCAGAGAAGAGGCATAAGGGGTGAGCTTTTTTGTGCCCTCCCTTCTTGCAACCAGGAAACATCTGGCCCAAAATGTATTATATATTTACACATATTTCTGTTTTTGTGCTGGTGTCCTGATAGCCACTCCTAATTCCGGACTACAATAAAGAGTTTATACAAAAGGGGAGAGGAAGGGCTCTCATATTTTACTCTCCCAGGCTGCCCTGGAGGCTTCAGTCATCCACCACTTCTTTTGACTGCAATCCTGTCAACTCTCTGTGGCTGAAGTAGCAAGACAGCTTCTGACCTCTTTTGAGCAGAGCCAATGCCACTTTGTACATTAACCAACGGGGGCACTGTTATAGTGGGGATGCCAAACCTCCTGGACAGTGAGCACGTTTCTCTGATGCTGCCCCCAGACTCCACAAGTCACTTCCAGAACAGTTCTGTACACAAAAGGGCAAGGGCAGCCTGACAAGCATTACTTACTATTCTACTCCCCAGTTAACCTAACGGTCATAGAGGTTGACAATAACTATCCACCCCTGCCTCTGTGAATTACTCATATCGTATATAATGTCGCAATGAAAAATCAGAATTTTGTCAGTAGGCATAATTTTATATAATTTTGCTATTTATTAAAAGCATTTCTGCAACACGGTCTTTAATGAGAAAATCAGAAACACAAATCCTGCAGTCCGCACTAAGGCAAAACTCACAATGAAGTCAATGGGAGTTTTGCATGAGTAAGGACAGCAGGATTTGGCCCATATAGTTTCAATTTTTCTTTAGGAGCCCTCCAAACAAACCAACCAACCAACAAACAAACAGGCATGATTTATGTTTTGGTTACAGTACCTGTTTCATTGTCTCACTGATATTTTTCAGATGGATTCTGTTCACTAGCTGATCAGGAATAGTACAGTTCAAGTCACCTATCACTGGCTTCTCTGAAGTGAATCCATGCTGCAGATCTTTATGTTTGCTGCTGTTTGATTGCTTAGAGTTCAACTGATGATGGATCTGGCTTATCTTAATGGCGCAAAAAGACTGCAGAGCATCCAGTTCTTCATCTGATACTTCAGTAATTTCTGTCAACAGTGCATCATCAAAACAAAAATCGCAATTACTATATCAGAGAGGAGAAGAATCTCAGGTCTTCTATTGTGACCTCTTATCATGTAGTTAAAAAAACCCTGCAACGTCAGGTATGAAGGTATTTGCATTCATAATAGCAATGCAACATTTACATGTAAATCTGGTATAATCCATTTAGAAAAATGCAAAGTATAAACACCTCTATGATGCACCAAAAAGGAAACACAGTCCAAAAGGAAGGGGATAGGATAAAGATCACATGCAAAGAAAGTACTTGATGTAGAGCACACAAGACAAATGCAGATTTACTAAAGAGAAAAAGTAAATGTGGTAAATAAAACAATACAGAAGTTACCCTTAGTTTAGACACTTAATACATTAATGGAGACCATATGATTGCTTAATTTGGATTTAACCCCTTCTTAGCAGGAACTGCAATCTGCTAGAGCAAAATTCATTAACATTTGAAGTCAGAACTCCAGATCTGATTGCAAACCACACACACATTTAGTAGTTAGAGTTCTATTAAAAGCTACTGCTGGAAAACACTTAAAATATATTATATAATCTACAGTTCATCCTCACACATTTTTTTTAAAGGACAATGTTATTTCATTAGCAAACACTTTCCTCTCAAGTTTCAATGCTCATCTAATACATTCTTTATTTGGTTCGGTTTAAACATCATCTTTCACTCTCTCATTTCCTTCTTCCTTTCAGGTGGCATTTAATAATAAATAAAAAAGTGAGAAATTACAATTAAGATAGTAGCGTAATAATAAATTTAAGGCCAGACCCAACACCCATTGAAGTCACATGAGTCATTCCATTGACTTCAATGGACACTGGATCCAGCCCATAAAGAACAGATAAAATGAGTAACAAATTTCTTGTGGTTACTAGTTGCATATTTCATTAGCAGCATGCTTTGTTGAGTGATGGCTCCATGCAGCTTTCATCTGTTGCATTGTTTTTAAGTGTTTTATGGAGGATAAAGAGTATTTCTCTATATCCACATTCAACTTGCTTTTGCATGATTGCCAAAACCCAACTGCATGTGCTTAAATTCATATTATTCAGAAACATCAAGCTGTGCCCTGCCAAGTCTATGTGACAGTGTAATTGTACCACTGCAACAATTCCCTCCTATAGGCTGTTCCCCTCCTTTGTCGTATCTTGTCTAAAATTTGATCGTAAACTCTTCAGGGCAGACACCAGGTCTTCCTCAGAGACAAACACCAAGATTCCAGAGCTACATCCTAGCACCTCGCACAGTACTGCTCCAATTCTGTCTGGTGCCTTAGGGCATCCCCACAATACAAATATTAAAAAATAATAAGCTAGCGTACAAAATTCCTCTTAAATATGTTGTGATGAATTTAATGTGACGTCTACAAGATGTAGCTCTGGAATCTTGGAAGGAAACAGAACATCCTTTCAGAAATGCAGCCTATCTTTATAAAGAGCAAGCGATCTATATTTAAGATTAAGTGAAGTTGAAAACAGTAAGCCTTGCTTTATGGACGACAAGGAAAGCAAGTGAACTGTAACAGCCACAGTTCAGAATCAATTATAGCAAGGTAATTTATTCCTCCTTATGACTTGGTGTATCAATTCCACTAACGACAAAGCAAGACATGGTATTACCTCGTATCCCACTTACATGAATAAGAATGAGCCATACTTTAAAAGCAATACAACAAAATTGCCTTTTTCTTAGTTAAGATCACAGAGGTTTGACTGGAAAAGATAATTGCAGCCATCAAGTCCTTTCCCCTACAAGTGCAGCACATAGGCCATGTTACAAAGTTGGACTGATACACTGGAGAGGCATCGAGTTTTAATTACACTAATCAACTGTGCACATGTTCACATGTACTGCTCTCAGAATGGATAAAGCAAAAAAGAAAACTACTACTGCAAAAATTCAGTACTTGAGTTTTATTTATTTCACAGAGATACATATATACAACATACTGTGAGGAATCACAGGGCTCAAACCCGAGCCCACAGGCAGCCCTCAGGCAACGACTGCCACCCAGTAGCTCGCCTGAATAACTAGGGAAGGGTCCAGGGAAGGACTAACTCACAGAGGGCCCCATCTCCAAATCTCCTGCTTGGGGGAAACATCCAGTCCCCCGACTGGCTACGGAGTACTATATAAACCAGGAAGTAACAGTAGGAAATTGTCTGCACAGGAAGAAATCTTTGGCTGGCTGCGATGTTGGACGCTTCCTGCTTACCTGTCTCCTGAGCCCTCCCTTCCTATCTGCTTCTGTTTCCTGCTTCTCTGAATGCTCCTGGTTCCAGTCCCCCATTCCAGACCCCCATCTACTCCCAGTTCCTTACTACTGCGGGCCCCTGCTCCTCTGCCTTACCCCGATGCTGTCTCTGGCTCTGACCCCTGGCTCGGCACCTGACTCCGACTCTGATCTTTGGCTTGGTACCTCACTCTGTCTTTGGTTTTGACTCTCTGCTCTGACCATTAGGCTTGACCCACACATGCCCCGGTCATTGAACATACTTTTTTTAACGCATATTAATAAGGAACTTAATGTTTTTTTACAGAATCCCAAGTCAATAACAGATATTATGTGCAGACTTAAAAATTACAAATGAACACAGTCGAAAACAAAACAGTTGAAAACTCAGCTCTTCCTTTGATTATCTACCAAGACTCTGACAGTATCATAAGCACCAGAAACAGCATAAGGAATTGCAGCACTTTCAGCCACGTTTGGAATTAATTCTACCATAACCTGATGGAAGGAGAAACACAAAATCCTGAATGAAGTTTCTGAAAAGTAAAAAGTTCTTCAGGTCACTTTTAAGCAACTTCTCCCTACGTCTATGTATCTATTCTTTAATTCTCAGACAAGCACAGAACTTATAGGAAGATAGGAAATACTAAATCCGCTCAGGTCCCCCTAATCTGGTGTTCTGTCTGCCAATATCAAATGATTAACAGGAAGCTGCAAGTTTAAAGTTGATTTTGAGCCATCATGCTTAAGGCTTAAGCCACTAGACCAAATTCTGGTCATGATCCTCAGAATTGCTGTAGGTGGTCAGCACCGCTCAGGCTCAAGATCCCTAGAAGGGTTTTCTGTTCCAAACCTAGTTCCTCTTAAAATCAAGTGAGAGGTAACTTCACAGAACCCCTGAGGACTGGAGCAGTAGAGGAATTTCTCAGGCAGGGCTTAGGGACAGAAACACAGCCCATACACTTCTGAACATTTATTCCCTGTCCTAGTAATAGCTGGTACATCATCTTTGCCAATATCTATTTATATACTAATCTGTGGGGTTAAGGGGGAGTCTTCTTTTGTCTTTTTTTATGGGCATGTCAAATATATATTTTCATTATCATGTTAAGGCTGGGCAAAAAGATTCTGTGCATAGGCTGGTAAATATGTGCCACTTTGCAAGGCTGCCCTAAAAACTTTCACTTTCCTTTTAAAAGGAATTTTCTAGGTGGGAGGTTGTGCATAGAATCATTGTCAAGCAATGACTAAAATCATAGCCTGGCAAGTTAGGAGTTAACATACAGCATGAATGTATATGGCTCATTTGAATTAAAATGGAATTAAATGTATTCTGAAACAGTGCCTTCCATATGCCAGTTTATCATAGCACTTTACCAAGTTATATATTAAATTTTAATAAAATAAAATATAGGCGTTCATTCCGCATCTCACCCCATTTTAAAACCAGCCTAACTTCATTAACTTAAATGGCATTACATCTGATTTGCATCAGCATATGTTAGTTCAGACTATGCAAACACATCAAATGCCATGAACACAGCAAAAGCTCATGCTCACCTTTGGCCTCTTAGAACCCTCTAGCAGCAAGATCCAATGGTTGGAAGTTGAAGCTAGACAAATATGGATGGAAATAAGGCATAAACTTTTAACAGTCAGGGTAATTAACCACTGGGATATTTACCAAGGGTTGTAGTGGATTCTCTATCACTGGCAATTTTTAAATCAAAGCAATGTTTTTCTAGATGATAAGCTCTAATTCAAAAAGGAATATTCAATGGCCTGCGCTATGCAGGAGGTCAGACTAGAGATGATCACAATGGTCCCTTCTGGCCCTGGAAACTATTAATCTAGAAATAAGAATCAAATTTATTGTGAGAAAGAATGTTGGCAAGGGCTGTGAGATTGTCCCTTATTCCTTTAAATAAGCAATGGGATCTTCGACTCTCAGATGCACAACATATCATAAGTCACTGATTTAATGTCTCGGCAGACACAATCAATGTCAGACTATTTTTTTTAAAATGAACAGTTGGAGAATCTTGGACTCAAATTTTACTGAAACAAGAGGCAGCTAATAAAAAGGAATGAGTTAAGTTACTACACACTGTAAATTTGTAAAAACTGGTATTCCATACCATTGTACATTGTTATTAATCTCTAATCCTTTCAGATTCCTGCATATATGTACAGTATTTTCCTGTCTTTTCACATGCTAAGAAAGGGCATACACAGAGTGTTTGGTTTTAATACAGTTTTCTTCTCTGTCTTCTCTCTCTTCTTTCCATCTTTGGGCTAGACATGCTTGAATGCTCACTCTCCATTTGCAGTGGCAGACGTAAATGTCACTGTGTATCTCTCTACAGACAATCCCTGACAGTGCTGATTATTGTTCCAGAAACATGCTTCACTGATGCTTGGTTTCCCAGGACCCTACATGTTGGGTCATCCCCAAGTCCTTATTTTCAGGGGCTCGGAGAAGGGCATCAAAATAGAACTGTATTTTACATACTTCATAATATCATAAAACATTGAACATTAGGGAATTCAAGCACAACAAACTGAATCACCCAGCCGCTCTCATTATAATGGCATTGAACACACACCATGTAGATAAGTAAGTCACTGTGTTTATATTTTAAACCCTGCTTTGTGGTTTATAACTCACTGACCTACATGGTTTTTGCTTTCCACATGGAATTCCGCCCTCCTCCCCAAAAAGAGTTTGAATGTTATATAAGTGAAAATAAAATAAAAAGAAATGTCTAGTTTTTCAGTGTTTGATTTATTTTGCACTTTTTATTATTCAAATAAAAACTCTGATTTAATACTAGAAACTTGGCAAGCATTTTGTTGTTATTTTGTTCTACCAATTTCTGGTATTTTAAAAAGAGAAATTGTAAAATGGGTAAAGGAAAATTAATTGTGAAAACCAGCACCCATGCTTGAATGATAAGTGCTGTTCAGAAGGATTTTAACTCTGCATATCAAGATCGATTTTCAATATTGTCTAAATATGCAGACAGTTCAGATATGGATTAACAGGCTGCATGCCTAATAGGCAAAAAGGGAGTTCACAATATTTGTGTATACTGTATAATACAGAGTAGCTACAGGCTAGCTGGTAAATCAGGTTACTATTATTAAATATAAGTATTTGATCATTTGGAGCCACATCTGGTAAGGTGTGAATGCCTCCTGCCTGGTTAAGTTAAGACTGATATCAACAGGAATTGAGGGCACTCAGCACCTTGCAGGATCAAAGTCTTCCAGATGAGACATTACAAAGGTATTTGTCTTTGCTTTATTAGCTCTCCATGGACATTAAAGTTTTAATAGCACTTTTCTTAAAAGGGTGAGGGTTTATAGATTCATAGATTCTAAGGGACAACTGTGATCATCTGGTCTGAGCTCCAGTATACAAAGGCCATAGAACTTCCTCATTACCCTTTATCCTGCAGGGTTGTGCACTAGAAATTTACCTCAGAGGTGGCTAGATTTCAGTGGCATAGTACATATTTGTGAAGTGCTTTGGGATCTCTTTGGAGGAAAGGTGCCTGTGGTGGGGTGCCTGCCCCACCCCCATGTGAGAGGGGGCTAGAGTACGCCACAGCGGCTGTGCAGGTCGGCAGCCAATCAGGGAAGGGCCTACTGAGAGCCAATCAGGGCTGAGATTAGAGCCAGCCAATCAGGGCTAGGCTAGGCCCTATATAAAGGCTGCCCAGGCACACAGAAGGCAGTCTGTCCCAGACCTTTGTGGGGGAAGGTCTGTCTCCAGAGCAGGAGACCAGCCCCTCGGACAGAGCAGTGCTGGGCAGGCTCTGGGGGAGCATAGGAAGGTTCTGGCCCAATACCTACCAGACTGTGGGCCCTGATAGAAAGGGCCTAGAGGGTGCAAGGGGCCAGATAGGAAGTGGCCCAGGGACAGTTAGATAAGGGAAGAGGAGGGCAGGGCAGGGAGGCTGCCACTAGAGGGTCCCTGGGTCAGGACCCAGAGTAGTGGGTGGGCCTGGGTTGTTCTCCCCTGCCCCCCCCCTTGCAGGGCTGGCTCCAGGTACCAGGCAACCAAGCACGTGCTTGGGGCGGCACCTGGTAAGGGGTGGCCAATCTTGAGGTGGTGGGGGGCAATGTGGAGTAGGGCTTGGCGGTAGCGGGGGGTGTTTGGTGGTGGTGCTCCTCAGGGGGTGTTCAGTGGTGCGGCGCTCAGCAGGGGGTGTTTGGCAGTGCTCTGCGTGGGGGGGTGGTTCAGGAGTGCAATGCTGCACAGGGGGTGGAGGTGTTTGGCGGTGTGGCGCTCCACAGGGGGTGGGGGTGTTTGGCAGTGCGGCGGCGCTCGGCGGGGGTTGTTCAGTGGGGTGGCACTTGTTCGGTGGGGGGGTTTGGCGGCGCAGCACTGGGGGTGCTGTTACGGCCGGGCGGCGCTTTCTTTTTGCTGCTTGGGGCGGCAAAAAAGTTAGAGCCGGCCCTGTCGCCTTGTACTGCATCTGACCCTGCAGTAGGGTGGCCAAAACAAACTGCAACTAGCCCTTGAGACAAAGGGCTAGACTTTGGAGGCTGTGGTTGGCCACTGAGGCAGGTGCAAGGACTGTTGCTAATCCCCACCCCTTGGAAGGGGGTGAGGCTAGACTAGGGGGCACCGTTGGAGGGCAGTGGTCTGAAACAAATGTCGCTGAGTGGGGAACAACGTGGGTCTGGACACCAACAGAGAACAGATGATGGATGGGACACCACCAGCAGAGGGTGCTCCCCATGGACTGAACTAATTCCTGGAGTGACCAGCGGGAGGTGCCACAGTGGTGAGTCCAACTCTGTCACAGTGCCATATATTATTTTACCTGACAACAGTAAAATTGTTGTGCAAACTAATAGATTAAAAGAGAAGACTGGCTCTGTGTTCTTAACTAGGTCAATTGTGTGCAGCTATTGCAGGGAACTAAAATGTATATATCCCTTGTGTTTCAGGGAACAAACTGGCTTTGTCGGCAGGGGTAGGGTGAGTCTTGTCAAGAAGTAGATCCTTGAAATCATATTGCGCAATCAAGAACATTATGAGAGGGATGCCTCTCCCTTCCTCTGAGTGTCAGCTGTAAGCCAATGCAGTACAAAAAACTTGCAATTCAAACTGGAATAGACAGAATTCTTGCCCTGTCCTTCCCAACACAGGGGAGCAGTTTTCTGGGGGCTCATGCAGGAATTCAGCCCCCCCCCCTGCATGTTGCAGAACTGTAATCTATGGTGCTGGAGGTTTCGGGGGAGAGGACAGTGAGTTCAGGTAGGCAGCCATTGGATTTTGACTGTGTGATGTAGTCTGTTGCCACTCCACAGCTTATGCGGGGGGAGGGTTCCATCGCCAAAAAACATCTCTTGAATCCCTCTCCTACGACAAGCCTGTTTACTTGGGTTTGGCATCAGAACCAGAATATCAGCCAGAGGCAACATACCTGACCAGGTCACTCTGGTGTGACACCTCATATGTTTCTATGTATTCCATAACCCTTCATGTATTTGTCGTATCTAAGTACAACAGAACGGGTCAGCCTTAACTATTCTGCATTGTCTCTTTCCTTGAGACGACAGGAAGCCGGGATGAGTAGTTACAGCAAAGGCAAAGTCCAAAGGTCTGGGACCTCTTTTTGGCACTACTTTAGGTTTGTTGCATGACCTTGGAAAGTCATTAAGTTGCTTTATGCCTTAGTTTCTCTCTCTCCCAGTAGAATGGGAGATAATACCCACCTACCACTCAGGGATGTTGTGATGTTTAATTCATTAATGCATGTTATATGCTATCAACCAGCACAAGATGATCCTGGTTTACCTCTCAACCTTACACCTCCTTAAAGCCTAGTTGGGTAGTGTGTTAAATATGTCAATAGTTACTGTCTTTGGGCATGTGGAAACCTGTGCACACAAAAATGAGACACTAGATCTAGTCAGCAGACAGGAATATATGAGGCCAGGTTAAAAAAACAACCTCAGATTCACAAAAATAGGTCTCTGCTCCCCTTTATGCACATACAAAAACCATACACCACTGAAATAGAAGTTTACATGTACTCACTGCTTGTATCTATATTAGCCTTTTTTACTCTAAAATTTCCCTGTGTTGCTACCACTGGTACAGCTCCATCCACACCAGTGATGGTGGAAGTGCTAGTGTTGACATGTATTTTAACCACCATGTCATCAAACCCTGCTCAGAACCGTTCTAGACAACCCAGTGGCTAAAATGGATATATTAGAGCCCTCACTGTTGCTTCAACTGATGCAGTGATACCATATGGGAGAAATTTTAAGAGGAACAAGCTTAGCATAGACAAGCCCACAGAGGTGAGATTAGACTTGTCTAAACCTTTTTATTACATTCTCCCAGTTAAACTTTCAGAAATAGACATCTGCAATTTAGGAACTGTTGCTTTTCATGGTAAATTTTATAGTTGTTAGTCATTTTATATAGGTATATGATATCTTCATGTATAATTAGCAGGGCAGGTGCTACCATTAAGGCAAACTAGGTGGTTGCCTAGGGCGCCAAGATTTGGGGGCGCCAAAAAGTGGTGCCCCCAATTTTTTTTAACAGCGTTCCTGGGCTGGGCTGCCGGCGGCGCGCTGACACGTGCGGCTCAGACTCCCTCTCCCAGCACAGCGGCTGCTCCACTTCTCCCGCCTCCCAGGCTTGTGGTGTCAATCAGCTCTTTGGCGCCGCAAGCCTGGGAGGGGAGGAGAATTAGAGCGGGGGCGGCATGCTTGGAGGGGGCGGAGCAGAGGTGAGCCGGGGGGGGGGGAGAGCGGCCCCGGGGGGGGGGAGCTGAAGAGGGGGGGCACCTCAGCGCGCGGGGGGGCAGGGAGTTACCACAGGGCTGGGGGGTGGGGCGCAAGGTGGAAGTTTCACTTAGGGCGTGAAACTTCCTTGCACCGGCCCTGATAATTAGCATACAGTCACTTCTGAAGTGCATGTACTCAATAAAACAGTCTAAGGAGGTAGGAAAGAATAATAAAGAGAAGCTTTCTTATTTTCTTAAAGCAAATATCCTGGTTTTATCTGGAACCTGAAAGAAGAAAAATTACAACTTAAAACATAAAAGGCTATTTCAGGGTATTCCCATAGGCAGGCATATTCATATCTAACAATGTCACTAGTAAGATTTGGAAAATTTTTGCTGCACTACTTGAATAATATTTCAATGTGTATACTGATAGAATTTCACTAAGTTTACTGATGGGACATTAATTATACAGCAGTCTAGTACCAGATGAGCTCATCTTCAATTATGTATAAAAACAATTAAGAAGTAATCAAGGTAGTCTCCAAGTAGATAAAACAATAAGAGGCTCTTATGGCTACAGACTATAGCATTTATTAACTCCAAGAGGAATAGACATTTGTAGACCACATCATATGAAACTCTCTCTCCCCTCACCCCTGCCTCCCTTCATTTTCCTTCATTGCACTGGTGATAAATACAATTATGGATGTAAAGGATTAAACCTGACAATCCCTAACCCTGAGGGGGGGGAAAAAAATCAGAGGTGAAAGATTTCCTTAATGCTATATCATTACTTATCACTCCTTAAATGAGCACAAATTAGTGGGCCCGGGAGTATAAAGATCTTTCTAAATGAGAATTATGATTCTGACTTATTTTAAAAACAGTGGTCTTAGAGGGATTCCCCAGATAAATCCTTAGTGCCTCTCTCCTACTGACGAGACATGATCCACAAAACTGTCCGTATTTGTGACTGTCTTTTGCAAGGTAGATACACCCTGTCACACACCCTTCCCCTCAGGATAGGACCCGGCGGGGGCCCTCCCTTTTCATCCTCTCCTCCCACCTGGGAGAAGTGTTCATTAGCATGGGCCCTGCCTGGATGATGTTGTACAATGAACTCGTAGGGTTGAAGGGAGAGGTACCACTGCGTAAACTGGGCATTCGTGTCCTACATGGTGGTGATCCACCAGAGGGGTGCATGGTCAGTAACCAGGTGAAAAGGGCTCCCTATCAGATAATACCTCAGGGCCTTGAATGTCCACTTCACCGCCAAGGCCTTCTCAATCATTGAATATTTAGTCTCCCAGGGGAACAGTCTCTGGCTTAAGCAAAGCATGGGATGTTCCTCCCTATCCAGCTCCTGTGACTGTACTGTCCCAACTCCGACTTCTGGGGTGTCCGTCTGGAGGATGAAGGGTTTTGAAAAATCCAGATGAAACAGGAATGGTTCCTGCATACCAGTTGTGTGGGTGCAGCAGTCAACCCATCAGCCATTAGAATGTGGCTGTGGCCCCATGCAGTTCAAACAGCATGGTGACTAATTGGTATGAGCTGAACCATGTAGGGAAGGTTCTCGTCTTTCCCGGGTCAGAGGGTGAGTATCCCTTGGTCAACCCTATTATTGATTTAAAAAAAAAAAAGGCACTTCCCAGCCATTCCAGCAGCTCATCTATCTATGGCATCAGGTAGACATTGAAATGTGAGATGGCTTTGACCCTTCTGAAGTCTATGCAGAACCTCACTGTCCCATTGGGCTTTCACTCCAGGACTCCCAGAGCAAGCATCACCTTAAGCTCCTTCCAGACCACTTCCCACATCTTTTGGGAAGCAGACAGTGGTAGTCTCAGACCTTCTTCCCTGGGCTGGTGGCTATATGGTGGCTGGGTTACATCCATCTGCCGTGGGCGGGTTGGGGTGGGTGGGGGGTGACAACACGGTGGCGAAGGCCTGGGCCAGCTGTTGTAATTGTAGCTGTTGCTCTGGTCAAGGTCTTTCCCAATATAGTGGTCCCAGCTTGGGCTTGTGAGGGAAAGGGGTGATCAGCAGGCCTTCTCAGGCCTTCTACACTTTCAGGAGCTTAACATGATATATCCAGAGATCCCTCCACCATATCACTAGCCAGATCTCTTAATCCACTGGTCCCACCCTCTGAACTACTTCAAACAGTCTCTGCCACTTGGCAAGTAACTTGGACTCTGAAAATGGCAATAAGAATAGAACCCTGTTCCTGGACTCGAAGGTCCACAGCTTGGTCCCCCGATTGTACTTAACTTCTTGGGTTCATTGTGCCTGAAGTAAATTTTCCAGTGTGAACCCTGGAGACATTCCTGAATTTATAAGATATAGGGGACCGACCCCATGACCCTGGACTTCTCCCAGGTCTCTCAGAGCAGGTCCAAGATCCCCCTGGGCTGTCTCCCATAAAGGAGGTCAAATGAGGAGAATCACATAGAGGCCTGGAGGACCCCACTGCCATGGGTCATCATCCACAAATTTCTTGAGCATGGCCTTCAGGGTTCTGTTGAACCTCTCTACCAGGCCATTGGTTTGTGGGTGGCTCACTGTTTTGAGGGCTCAGATGTTTGATAGGTGGCACAATTCTGCCATCATTTTAGACAACACATTTGTTTCCTGGTCTGTTAGTATCTCCCAGGGTACCCAAACCCTGGCAAAGATCTTGAGGTGCTGAGTGGGTATGGTGGGGGCTGTGGTCGCACGTAGTGGGACAGCCTCGGGGTACTGGGTTGCATAGTCCACAACTACAAGTATGTAACAGAACTCTGACCTGCCTTTCTCCGAGGATCCCACCAAGTCCATACCAATTCTCTCAACGGCATTGCGACTGGGAGTGGGATCAGAGGTGCCCCTAGTATCCCCCTCAGGCCTGCTTGCTGACACTATGGGCACAAGACACAAGTCTCGCACCTCCTGTGCATGCCAGGTCAGAATTGAAGTGCAATTATGACACAGGGCCATAAAGGGTTAAGCAATTTGCTAATTGACTTAGATTCAACCTTTAGAGACATATTGATAATGTTTGTGGCATTGTGTTTACATATATATTGTTAGAATGTAATCCAACAGCTCCTGTCTATTGCTATATTCTCTTAATTCAGAGATTAAAAGAAGATAAACATTTAAATGAACTGTAAATATAGTGATATCACCATCTCGATTTCTTTGAATATATAGCAAATCACCTGCAAATGGCAGAGAGAGGCAATTGCCTTATGTTAATCCATGTAGCTAATTACTGGTGATGCTTAGGAAATAGAAGGTTACTTCAAAAGCTTATTGTTCACCCAAGGACTGCATGGGTCAAGAGGATGCCCAGTAAATGTATAAAGGGCTTTTGGGACCTGATTCTTTCATCTCAGATCTACTTAAGCTTAATTCACAGCCCTGATAGTGAATATTTGGACACTGAACTATAACCTGATGAACTAATTCTAAAAAGGACTCCTTAGCAATTCTAAAGCTCACCATATCTACTATGAAACTAACCTAAGTACTGTATTAATTTCTGCATGTATAATCTTCTAACCAATACACTTTTCTCTTTTAATACATTTTAGTTTAGCTAATAAGAATTGGCTGTAAGTGTATATTTGGGTAAGATCTGAAATATTTAACCTGGGAGGTAATGTGTCTGATCCTTTAGGATTGGTAGAACTTTTTATATGATCAAGATTTTCAATAATCCTTATCGTACTAGACTTGGCTGTCTGGGTGGAAGCCCAAGGCTGGGTTGCTTTAAGGAAACTGTTTTGGCTTCTGTGCTACCAGTAAGGTATTGTAGAAGCTGTTTTGTTGCTGGCTTGGTAAATCCAAGTATTAGAATAATCACCAATTTTGGGGATTGTCTGTCCCATTCTTTACAGTTTGCCTTAATTGAGCAATCTCAGTGTGGCTTCTTTGGAACCCTAATCACAGCCACCCTTTGCAAGGCTTTTTCTCACCCCACATGCCCACCCCAGGGCACTGAATGGGCCAGCCGTAACAGGACTTGTTGGAATCTCCAGAGGACCAGCAATTATCGGAGGTTCTCTCGTGCTTGAGGATCCTTGGTCAGCCAGCAAAGATGGTTATGGACCTCAAAATGTGTCCCCTAGGGTAGCCGTTGGTGCATGCCCCCCTCCTCTTCAGGGTCTGACTTGTTTCAAGGCCTTAGGGTCGCGTCTTTCCTCTGCTCCCTTAGGAAGTTCCTATCAACTGCCAGCATTCCTGTCCAGCTTCATCCAATGTGGGGCATTATACTGGTGTTTGGGGGATCTTCATCCGGGTCTTCAGGGCCCAGAAGTCCCCTCTTTGCTGGCCCAGGGTTCCCTTCCTCTAGATTTGGTTTTCCCACTCATGCAGGACTTCTCTGAACCATGCCAGTCATTTCCCAGGATCACTGGGCACACAGTGCTGGGGCTAAGCCAACCCAGCATACTTCACCGAGGCAGCCTGCCTTAAGGCGCAACCTGGCAGTCAAGCATGGTCATACATCCCCGTGGACGTACTGCAGGTGGACAGGAGTCCCCAGCAGGTCCAGGGACTTCGCCAGGTTAGCCCAGACCAGTATCTGACTGCATCCTGAATCGATGAGGGGCTGTCACCAGGGTGCTATTCACCCACGCCTGGCTATGGCTGCAGTCCATAAAACAGCAATCACACTGGAAGTGCCCCTCTGACTACACTCATAGCATGGGCTTTTGGGTATTCCCATGCACGGGTCAGGTCTCAGTACCCCAAGACCACCTGATGGGACTCTCTCACAGAAGGGCGGATGTGTGGTTCGGCTTCTGTCATGAGTTGGTCGGCTGCAGCCCTGGCTTGTTCTGGGGCCTCTCCATTTTGGGCCTATGCTTCCCTCTATTGGCAGTCTGGCCCCTGCCTCCCGGGGTTCCCTGGTTTAGGGTTCTGCTGTTAGTCCTCCATCAAGAATACCACCTCTGCAAATTTTGCCAGGTTGTGACATTGCACCCACTCTTTTTTCTCTTCTCCCCCCCCCCCCCCCCCCCCCCCCAATGAGGAGGATCTGGGTGAATTGCTCCAAGGCTACCACCTCCATCACTTGGGCCCAAGTCAACTTCTCTGGGTTGAGCCATCTCCAGCAATAGTCCTGAAGGCACTGAAACACTGTCTGAGGTCAGGTTCCTGGCAGAACAGCTGTCAGTAGGAGTTGAGGCTAATGGCAGTGTGGCCCAGGATGATTGCCTTCACTTTAGGGTTATCCAGTACCTCATGAGAATCCAAGTTACAGTAGGCAAACTGTGCTAGGCCAGTCAAATATGGAGCCACCAGGGTTTCCCAGTGCTCCACAGCCATTGGGTGGCAGTGCTAACCCGCTCAAATGACCAGGAATGCCTCTGGATCATCACTGGGCCCATCTGGCTGAGTTGCACCAGTACCCCACCAAGAAATCCCCTGCCTCTGGTCCTGCCAGGGCAAGTCTAGGTGGCCTGGTCAATTGCAGCAGTGTTGCCATCTGTTGCACCAGGCACTCCTTCCGTGCCTGGTGTTGAGCGGCCAGCTCCCGGACCAGCTGCTGTTGCTGGGCCATCTGGAACTGTTGCTGGGTGGTTATCTGCTGGGCCTGCTGCTGTTGTCGTTGGGCCACTTGCTGCTGCTGGCTCTCCAGCATCCACTTCAGGAGCTTCTGTTTCCACATTCGCCATGAGGGTTTCATCATCTGTTCCTCCTTATCTGGACCTTTTAGCACATCCCTATCATTACCTGCATTCTACACCAAGTGTCGTAGGCTAGATACACCCCATCACACTGTCTTGTATGGCATTTCTGAGCTCTGTAATAGAACAGCCAGAACTACAGACTGGGAGTCAGGAATTCTGACTCACAACTGTGTGGCTACTGGCCACATGCTTAAGTGTGATTGTTTTTTTTTTTTAAAGGGGTTTGGGCTCAGGGCCCCTTCCCCTCACCACTTGTGTGTGGTGCAGTTTTTGGTTCTTTATGGTGAAGAGGGATTAAAGAGTTGTGGACCCAGATACCATAGGACTTCACTTGGCTGAGATCTGATTGTTGGATCAAGGACTTAGGGATGACCCAAAAACTTGAGTTCGTTCACTCAAGAAAATCCACTTTTACTTCAATTGTTGGCAAAGTCCTTGTTTCATAATTTTGTTTTAAATTAAATAACAGTAGCTCTGACCAGTGTTCCCTCTAATTTTTCCCACCCATGTACAGAATGAATTTTATGTGCAGCAATATGGAGGTGATGTGTGACACATCACCTCCATATCAGTGCACAGAAAAAAATTCATGTGGTGAGGGTGGGGCTGAGGGGTTCAGAGTGTGGGACAGGGCTCAGGGCTGAGTCAGAGGGTTGGGTGCAGGGGGTGAAGGCTCTGGCTTGGGGTGCAGGCTCTGGGATGGGGCCACGGATGAGAGGCTTGGGGTGCAGGAAGGTGCGCTGGGGAGAGAGCACTATCACCAACCCTCTTTCCCAGCAGCAGCACCTGGGCTGGAGAGGAGAGGCATCTCTACCCAGCGTGGCAGCTCTGGGCCTGAGGCTGCAGGATAGATGCCCCTCCCCTAGTCCCCGCAGGTCCGGCCAGGGCTAGGTTCAGGGAGGGGCACCCCAGCCACTTCAGGTCTAGGCCAGGGCTGGGTTTGGGGAGGGGTGCCCTGCAAGAGGTCCAGGCTGGGCTGCTCAGATTTGGGCCAGGATAACTCAGCCGTGGCTGGGTCTGGGTCTGGGCGGGCCAAGCCACCTGGGTTCGCGTCACGCTGCCCCAGCCATGGCTGGGTCAGGGCTGCCCGGGGTAGGAACCCTCAGGTTCAGCCCGGGGTAGGGGCTCCCCAGCCACAGCAGGTCCAGACTTCAGCATAATTAGGGCTGCTCTGGCTGTGGCAGGTTGGGGGCCAGGCTAGGTTGGGGCCAGGGAGGAGCACTAAAATATGAGAGATTCAGATTTAAAAAGCAATGATTTTAATACAGATTTTGAACTCACCTGTGTGTGTGATGATAGATTTGCCTTGCTTAATGCTATCTTTATTTTTGAGATGGCTGATCCATTTTCCAGTCAACTCTTTTTCTATCGTTTCTGAGTCTGACAACTCAGAGTGATCACCTATAAAAATAAGTATCAGAGGGGTAGCCGTGTTAGTCTGGATCTGTAAAAAGCAACAGAGTCCTGTGGCACCTTATAGACTAACAGACGTATTGGAGCATGAGCTTTCGTGGGTGAATAATCACTTTCTCAGATGCATGTAGTGGAAATCTCCAGAGGCAAGAATCAGTCTAGAGATAAAGCGGTTAGTTCAATCAGGAAGGATGAGGCCCTCTTCTAGCAGTTGAGATGTGAACACCAAAGGAGGAGAAACTGCTTTTGTAGTTGGCTAGCCATTCAGTCTTTGTTTAATCCTGATCTGATGGTGTCAAATTTGCAAATGAACTGAAGCTCAGCAGTTTCTCTTTGAAGTCTGATCCTGAAGGTTTTTTTGCTGCAGGATGGCTACCTTTAAATCTGCTATTGTGTGTCCAGGGAGGTTGAAGTGTTCTCATACAGGTTTTTGTATATTGCCATTCCTGATATCTGACTTGTCCATTTATCCTAGGAGAACACTTCAATCTCTTCTCGTCTCCCTCCTCCCCCCATGGAGATAAGGCACAGGAGATGGGGGGAGGGGGGGAAAGACACGCTGATATTAGCCCCCCTCCCCTGCACAGCAAGCAGGAGGCTCCCAGGACCAGCTCCAAGGCAGAGGGCAGGAACAGCATATGGCAGGGGGGAGAGGGACAGCTGAACTGCTGGCAATTGGTAACCTGCTGGGCGGCTGCTGCACAGGGAACTTAGGGGAGCAGGGAGCTGATTGGGGGGGGGAGGGGGCTGCAGGTCCACCCTGGTTCCAAGCCCCCACCAGCTAGCTGCAACAGGCTGCTCTTCCTGCAAGCAGTGGACAAGGCAGGTGGCTGCCAAACAATGTTATAAGGGAGCATTGCGCAACTTTAAACAAGCATGTTCCCTAATTGCTGATCAATGAAACAACATTAACTGGGATGACTTTAAGTGAGCAGTTACTGTACAGACTTACATTGGAAAATCCACACCCCTACGCAACAGTTATACCGACTTAATCTTTGGTGTAGACAGTCCTATGTCAGAGGGAGAGCTTCTCCCATCAACACAGCTATTGCCTCCTGGGGAAGTGGATTAACTGTGCTGATGGGAGAGCTCTTTCCTGTGTCTTCATTAAAGCGCTACAACGGCACAGCTGTAGCCAATACAGCGTTTTAAGCATAGACCTGCCCTAAAACAAGTGTACAGGACGGCTGAGAACAGTCAAATCTTGCAGATTCTCTCCCCCCCCCCCCTTTAACAAGTATTCTTTACAAGAAAAGGCTGTCTCTTTTTATATGTATTCCTTTAACTAGTCAATTTCTTCCATATTTTACTTTTGTGCACTAGATTATTCCTCTAGATGTGATGTTCTGGCTGTATAAAGAGCACTTAAAACCTTCTGCAGAAAAAGGAATAGTTTGTTAAAATGTATGCACTATGAAAACAGAGATCCAGAACCAAGTCACTAAATTTAAGAGAATTGTCTGATATGTTAAAGTCCATCGTATCTAGTCCCAAGGCTGGTTGAAAAAGGAGGAGGAATGGTGTCAGGCTGGCAGCTGGCTGTAAAACTGCCAAAGAAATCAATTAAATGAGTCCTTAATATGCCCCATATGAACTAGGGTGTTTCCCAGATGGAAGGACTAGAAGAGCTGACCCCAAACAGATGGAACTAAGGCTAGAAGAAGACACTTGTATAATGTGGCATGAACAAGTCACCAAGGCAAACATTATCTCATTATGCAAATCTTTGACACATTGATCTATAAGGCTAAATTCTGCCCTTGGGTGCACAAGATTTCCATTTAAGACATGTGAATCCAAGGGTGGAAGCTGGCCTATAGTAAGATTTCATGCCTAAATAAGTTTTATGCTGGATCCTTAACTGTAGCAGTGCTAGTCTCTTTTATAGAGAGAAAGGTCAAATGTATTGTTGGGTCAGGGAGGGAAGGAAAGACACTAAGGATACAGCTATACTGCAATAAAAAACCCCAAGTCTCCGAGACCAAATCAACTGACTCAAGTTTAAAGGGCTAAAAATTGTAGTGTAGTTGGTCGGGCTTGGGTTGGAGCCTGGGCTCTGAGACTCACTCTCTAGGGATTTCAAAGCCCAGGCTCTAACCTCAGCCCCAGTTTGAACATCTACACTGCCATTTTTAACCTTGCAGCCTGAGTTTCCCCCAAGCCTGAGTCAGCTGACCCAAGCCAGCCATGGCTGTGCCCTGGGTATTTTATTGCAGTGTACAAATACCATAAGGAGCACTAGGATAAAAGGCATATTTTTGCTAATGTTTTAAGCTAAGAGGTTTTAAAATTCTAGTTCAGGCAGGGTTAACTATATTTTAACATTTGTTAGCCGGCCAACGTGACCCCAAAGTGGGAGGCTGGGTTATGACACAAACAACTACCGCAAGTTAAAACGCAACTTACTCTGTCTATATTAGTTTTTAATACATGTTAGTTAAACCACTTTAGCTAACACATTTTAAAAACTAAATTATTTATCTTAGAGTGGACAAGCCCTTATACCAAGAGAATGTGACAGGTTTAAAAATAGCAGCTGATCAATGGCTTGAAGTCACCACTGTATCTCCCAGACTAAACAAAAGGGAAAAAAGAGGCTGCAGGAGGATGGGGAACACTACCAAAATGTCAAAGAAGGCAGACCCCCTATTATGTCAGTTGTTTTATCCTCCTCCCTCTGCTTCTTTTACCCTTACCTGCTGTAGGTTTGTTAATGTTACATATATATTTAGTGATAAGGTGGGTGATGTAATATATTTTATTGGACTAACTTCTGATGGTGGAAGAGAAGCTTTTGAGCTATACAGAGCTCTTCTCTGGGTCAATAAGTTCTGTATAGCTCAAACTTCTCTCTTCCACCAACAGAAATTGGTCCAATAAAATATATTATCTCAACCACCCTGTCTCTCGTATCATAGAACCAACATGGTTACAACAGTACATTTTCAGGTCTTTCTCCAGTCTACTTTTAAATGTCCCTAGTGATGGACCTTCCACAATTCCCTTGGGGAAACTATTTATTTTTACAGTCCAGCTATTTTTCTGAAATGGGAATTCAGTCAAGGTATCTTTAAGACCTGTTTATCATACCAATAAACTCCAGCACACAGTAAGATTGAATAAGGACTTCCATACCTAAACACTCAATTTGGTACATCATACCTCCTCATATACTCTCCATTAAGTCTTGATTCAGCAAAATTACAGAGCTGGCTGAGGAAGCCAATGTTTTGAGGCTTCTGATGCTGTGCACAGCAAGAAAATTGGATGTAATTTTTATTTTGTTTTCGCTGACTTGTGCCCTTCTGTGTAATTTTAAAATTGGGTGGAGGACTGACTCAAATGCACAGAAACCTTGCGTACCTTCATCATCCTGGCTTATTGACTGCCATACGCTTTCAGATATATCTAACACAGCAGCAGGCCACTCCAACTCCTCTGTGGAACAATAAGATTCAAACGGTTCACTCTCGTATTGCCTGCAGGCTTCCTCCTCCTCACTGAAGGATTCAAATGTATCCTCAAAATAGTCTGAAAGAGTAGTGCTGCAACTCTGGCCTGATTCCATCTACTCCTCTTCAAAGCACCGAGTATTCAATCCAGCTGGTCACCAAAGTAGAATACTAAAAATAAGAAAAACCCATAACAGATTTGGTAACATATGGCTCTTAAAAAGATTCACCTGGACTACTGCTCTGTAAATCAACAGTGCAATTTACTCAGTCAAGTTACAAATAGCTGTTACAGACTTGTGTGTGTGCAAGGTATAGTTCAACCTCAAACAGGGCCGGCACTTCCACTAGATGACCCTAGGCAGTTGCCTAGGGTGGCAGGATTTGGGGGGTGGCATTTTGACACCCTCAGCAGAAATTCGGAGGCGGGGTTCCTTCCGCTCCAGGTCTTCGGCGGAAATTCGGCGGTGGGTCCTTCACTCGGTCCAGGACCCACCACCAAAGTGCCCCGAAGGAGCGGAGCATTGGCCTGCTAAACCCAGGGTTGTGAGTTCAATCCTTGAAGGGGCCACTTGGGGATCTGGGGCAAAATCAGTACTTGGTCCTGCTAGTGAAGGCAGGGGGCTGGACTCTATGACCTTTCAAGGTCCCTTCCACTTCTAGGAGATAGGATATCTCCATATATTAGAACCCCCGCTGCCGAATGCTCAGAGAAGGAGTGCTGCCGCCAAGGAGGAATACTGCCACCTAGGGCAGCAAAAACTCTGGCACCACTCCTGACCTCAAAATATGAGTCTGAAATAGTTATTTCATGAATTTGCAATATATCAAAATTTAAGTGATTTTATTTTAACTTCATTCCAGATGTACATACCCTATAACCTACTACTGCAGATAAGAACAGATCATTACTTTAGCCATAACTGTACTAAAAGTGGCTTATCATGGTAGTTGCTCACACAAGATTAAAGTATACACTTGAAGTCTACTGATATCAAAACTACCATAAGGTAACATCATTTAATTTCTAAAAAAGTGCAGAACCAGACAATTTGTCAAATTAGCTAGATTTCTATTTTTTTATACTTTTCACAGATTTACAAATAGTCTGAGGTCAAGTTATGAATTCCTTACTTACTGAAGTCAATGGACATTTGCCTGAGTAAAAACAGACAACCAGATTTTACCAACCTTATTCATAGAACTATTATGTGTAATATATGGAGTAATGTACTACTCGATGTAAACAAGGTTGTAACCATAAGTAAGGAATTCAGGCTATCCCCCTTTACAATGACTGCCTTTGATAGCTTAGCTTTCATAAAAGGCTTTAAAAAGAAACCATGCAATTGTGGTATTAAGAATTAATGTTAAGAATTTACACTAAATTGTGGGTAAAAATTTTTCATATGAATATGAAAAAATGACCAAGAAATTGAAATTGTTGCTGTGGATTTTTATCCCTCTCACTGGCCACTCAGAAATACAAAGCGTCCTTGGACTACTCAGCTTTGTTTTGAAAACTGGAAAGAAAACAAAGATTTCAACTGCTTGATATACTTAAATTAATGGGGATTTATTCCAAATCTGAAAAGAAAAAATGAACAAACAAAAAACCAACCCAAACTGTGGGAAGAAAACAATACTCACATACATAATTGGTCACTAATACATTTTAAAGCATCAAATGTGCTTACTTTATCCTCTTCCATTAGGATTATGTCTTAACCATTTCCTCCATTCTAATCATGGAAACGCTCTACTCAATTTAGATACTGTTATAGCACAGCAAACAGAGAATTAGAAGCAGCCTGATCAGAGTTTTTTGTATGCCTACAAATGTCTTCACATGATAAAGTACTTACAGGTACTCTTCCTTCCCTAGTCTTTAATTTAGGTTGTTTAATAAAATATTAATCCCACACTTCTTGAACAATAAAAATTACCATCCATTTTAGATCCAATTTGCATTTCTTGTTCGTTCATTCATGTAAAACAGATCAGTTCCAAACTTCAAATGCCCAAGTCAAATAAAAAAAGGCCAATCTCTATTTAAATACAGCTCAACCTCTTATTGAAAAAAGATTATAATTTAACAAAACAATTGGTCCTTGGAGAGAGAGAGTCATTATTTTTCTTTATCTGAGGCTAAAGATTCTGAGAACAGGTACTTGCATGTTAAAAATGATTTATTCTGTGAACAAAGTCTTTATAATGATGGCAACATTTAAAAACAGATTCACAAAAAAATAACTCCAGTAAAGGAAGAATGCTGCAATGAATGATTAAGGCCCTAATCCTGCATATATGCAGGTGCTTAAATGTTAAGCAAGAGTAGTCCCACTGAGTACTCAAAATATATACTGGAGCAAGATTTTCATGAATAAGGAAATAGTGGGTAGGTCACTATCCTAGTGGAAGAGGATAAAATAAGCCAGATCAAGTTTTTAAAATGTATCCATAGCCAATAATGTCTAGAAACGATGTTTTTCTTCTGATACTGTGTGGTGGAGTCTTTTGTCACCAGGGCTATTCAGGTGCTTAACGTTATGCACTAGCATTGGTCTTTACAGGATCAGGGCCTACACTTAAACTCTACACTGCATACAAACATTAAGTTGGCACAATAAGAAAGCAAAACACGGATACACAACTAATTAGAATGTATGTACTGCAGATTCAAGCATAAGGTGAAATCCTGGATCCATTAAAACCAATAGGTGCCACTGACTTCAGCTGAGACAGGATTTCACCCATATTTAACTTTGCATTCAGACACGCATGTAACTGCCATCTTTGACCTCAATGGAAATTTTCCCTGCATAAGGACTGCACGATCAAACCCCACATAGTCAATAGCTCACTTTTTCCCATTGATATAATTATAAAACTAAAGTGATCTTAGCTGAATACGCACCCTCCCAATGCCATAAAGCAAAAGTTTGCAACATGGAGATTTAACTTCCAAATTATGTGTTGCATTCAATGTTCTAAGTATACTCCTAAATTTCAGCTAACATTGATCTGTGTATAGTGGTGAACAGAAGTCCAGAACACACAGGGCTTGAACTTGTTCTCACTGAAGCTAATGGCAGAACTCCCATTGAGTTCCATCGCACAGGATCAGGGCCAAAAAAAAGAGGATCTATTATAGCTGGCTGAATGGTGTGACAAATTAATCTGAACCTTGTCCATATACAGGCATTTGTAATTTCTAACCAGAAATATATTTGTAAATCCATTTTATATGGGTCATGTTGCAAGCCTATGGGTACAAGAGCAGAAACTTAAACGCTCTCTAAAAGCATTACCTCTGTTAATGTTGTGTACCTTGAACAGTTGGTGTTTTTTTAAAAAAAAAAAAAAAAAAAAAAAAAAAAAGTTATGGGAACTGTGTATTGATAACATCAGCTATGGCATTTTGTTTGAGACAAGCTGGGTAATAATCTTTGTAATGTAAATCCTCTGGGATTCTTTCATCTGTCCTCAATCTTAAGTATACAGTTATAACATAGATAAGAAAATATCTGACCTGACACCAAGTCACATCCATGTATTAGCTAATATCAGCTTGCCAAAGTAAACATATGAGTCTATCTAATTAAACAAACCCTACATATCACTAAGGGCCAAATTCTGCCACTTGGGAACCCACTGCCTTCAATGGCATTGCACTGGTTTATGGTATGTGTCCCTGACTGAAGATCTAATCAATAATAGCTGCTGCTCCTGTTCTCCCAGGCTTCAGAACACAAATGTCCATCTCCTGTAGCCAAGTCCGCCTTATTTCTACTGTCAATTCTGAATGAGCTAATAATGCCAAAATAGTTTTAAACTCATAGATAATAAATTCCTGAGATACTGTCCCCAAACATTATTTTAGCAGTCAAGACAGTTCTTATATTAACTCAATATGGGACTCTTGAAAGTTCACATGGCAAGAAACCTCTTTCCCCAAACTCTAAATGTTTTAATTTTGTTTGTTTGCTTCTTTATAAAATTAAAAATCAGCAGAGATGTAGCATGATCTAGGTGTGAGGATTTGTTGGACTTCACCATGGGTCTACAGGGCACCAGGTGGGCAGTGCTTCCATGCTGCTAATAGGCAGACTCAACAATGCTACTGTCAACACCCCATACATTCTGGAAGACCAATCTTTGCAGGGAAATACCACCAATGGTAGAGATGACTGGCAGCTCCACTTGATAAAATGCAGGCATCTTTGTGTCTGATGATAGATTTTAGGGCTACCCCTGTCCCCTCCCTTCTCCTTGTTAAGGGTTTGATAAGGTTGTAGCTGCCTGAGGAATGAGGATGCCTTTTTGGGTAAAGTAGTATCATCTCCCTCTCCCTTTCTTTCCCAGCTGCACAGGCGAGTTTGGGGTCATGGTCCCTTTCTCCCTTCCCTGCAAACTGCTGATCCAAGGAGTTCGACTGCAATTATAGCAAAAAAAAGTGTATCTTCAAAGTAAAATTTATCGGTAGAATATGTTAATGAGGTAAATAGTAATCAGGGGCAAGGATAATTATATTCAGTATAGGGTTATCAATATTCATTGTATGGGCATTCATATTACTCCATAAGGGTTTTGGGGATGTTATAATAAATGTAGGAATTTACATACTAATATAGATAAAGAGTATGATGTAACTAATCCAGTGCTTACTGGACAATTGAGTCCAGGGGAACAAGTACCGCAATAAAGAAGCCCATCTACTCAAATCTGCCTCTGGGTCAGCCTGTTTTTCTTCCAACAAAATCCACTAACTGGGGAAGTAAGGATTTGAAGAGAGGGTTTCCTACCTCTTAGGTGAGTATTCTAACCACTGACTATATGGTATTCTGATGTGGGGACTTCCTCAATCTCTCCTATTGACACTTCCAATGTCTCTAAAGAGGAAGTGGTTAAGGGGGACTAGGGACTGGACTTTGGTCTCCCATTTGGGTGCCCTCACTTCTAGGCTACAGAGTCAATCTCTCTCTGCCCCAGTGACTGTTCCACTGTAGATAAATACTTAAACAGCCATTAGATCAGAGAGAGTGAGAGTGCCTCTGGGTATGGCTACACTGCAATAAAAAACTCAAGGCATCACATCCCAGAACTGGGGTCAATTGACTAGAGCTGCAGGGCTAAAAATAGCAGTATAGACATTTGAGCTCAGGTTGGAACCCAGACTCTGAGACGCTCCCCCTCTCATCAGGTTTCAGAGCCAAGGCTCCAACCGGAGTCCTTTGTGCCCATGTCAAATGACCCAGGCTCTGAGACTTGGTGCTGCAGATATTTTTATTACAGTATAAATGTATCCTCTGTAGCCTGGTGGGTAGGAAGTCAAGACGCTTAACTCAAGCTTTGTGGATCACAGTGCTGTTCCTGTGACTTTCTAGGTCCCTAAAAGTTAGGCACCAAGATGCTGACTGCTACATTGCCTAAGTCCCTTTGTGGATCTGGGCCCTACTGTCTAGAGCAGGATTCCTGGGTTCTATTTGCAGTTCTATATGCTTGACTCACTGTGAACTTGGTGAAAGCCAGATTTTCAAAGATATTTAAGCATGTAAAGATGCAGTGGGATTTTCAGAAGTGCCAAGCAACTTAGGCACCAAACTAGTATTAATTTCAACTAGTGTTTAGATATTTAATCCATTTAGGTGCTTTTGAAAATCCCACTTAGGCACCTAATTGGATATTTAAGCACATAAATACCTTTTAATATATGGCCCTTATGGGCAGATTTTCAAAGATGCTCTACTTCAACTCCAACTAACTTTGACAGAAACTGCCAGTACTCAGCACCTCTGAAATTAAGCCCTAGGCTTTGGCCTGCCCTTCTGTAAACCATCACACATGGAGGTTGTGAGGCTCAATTAAGGATGGTTTGTAATGTATTAAGCTTTAAGAGCTACTTATGGAAATGCAAATTAGTGTTTCACAGCCTATTGTCTACTGCATCTGTTAGTGGCTGCCATAATGATGAATACGTTATGAAGGCAATAGGATAGGGTCTCAATGTCAGATTGTAAAAGGGTTTCTATTTTGCTTTTAGGCTGGTTCAACAATCAAAACTTGCTGATCTAAACTTCTAATATTAATCAACATTGATGTAATACTTCTGCTTGTTACAGCAGCATTAATGCAGGATTGAAACTGGTTATTGAGTTCAAGGCCATGGGAAGATAACAATAAGAAATGCAAGCTGGGAGTCAATTAGTACTCTAACGCTCACACTTACCTAATATCTTTGTTAAGTGAAGCATCAGCCACAGCAGGCATAGAAGGGGAAGGAACTGGAGGAATTCAGCAAAATGATGGATTGGCTGAGCTGGAACCACTTCACAACATCAGATGTAACCAACATCACCTTGTCTTTACAATACAAAGTGGTAAGTTACTAAACAAGTTGAATTGAGTATTAGCAGCAACCTTTCACACAATGCTGGAATATCCTGGAAAGCCAAAATTACAGCTAAACAGACTTCAGACCAAATTAGATGTGCTCCTACTACAGCAGGTCTTATGTAAAATAATGAGGATGTAGCAGATATGTACTCGCTTTTGCAAACATCAGGTTAAATTCTCTATTGAGGGCTTTGGGAGGGAGGAATCGTGGAGGTGATATAGTTTGAAATTCTCTGTAGTAACTCCCTTGGCCAGCTACAGAAGTGGCAACAAAAGGTGGCTGTAACATGAGGCCAGAGAACATGGGAAGGATTCTAGAGGAAAACCTGAAGAAAAGAGGTGCTCTCTTTTCGCTTTGTAAGCAGTAAATCACACTCCAAATGGGCCATCACATTCTCAAACTATTTAAAGCACTAGCAAGTAAAATCAGGGAAGAAACTACTCTCTATGTAGATTAGTGTTTGAAATAAAGAAAAACATTCAAAAACTTGTAATTCCTGAATTCCTGTGCAGGACTAATATTTTTTTGTATAGCTCTATCACAAAGTAGAATACTATAATTTGATATATTTCTCTTTTGGAAATGGATTTCACAAACCACATGTTCTGAACTAGAGCTATTCAGCTATTTTTGATTTAATATTTTTAATTGAAAAATATTGATTTGTTGAAATCAATTTTTTCTTTTTGCAGGAATGTACCAGCTTCAATGAAACACTCATCAAGAGAGGTTTTTCACATCCAGGATGTAATTTAACCCCAGAATAGCCAATTGCCCAGTGATTGGGCTACTCACCTGGGATGTGGAAGACTCTAATTCAAATCTCTGCTCTGTGTAATTTAGATCAGGATTTGAACCAGGGTCTCCCACATACCAAATAATAGCTTCTTAACCAGTGAGCTATTAGCTAATGGGGGAATAAGGGTTTCTTGTTGCTTTTCACACAAAGCTTCTAAATGTTTCAAGTTCATTCCTATGCAGAACAGGAAAACTATTTACCACCCAGCGCTATTCTGGACATCTTTTAGCAACACTGTTCTGTTGGCACCAGCATCAGGACCACTTGCAGTCTTAGAAGCAGTATGTTTCCAATGATGAACAAATGTCAGCAAATTAATTTGTGCAATCATAGCCTTAGTTTGTCTACACTAGCACTTTTGGCGGTATCACTTATGTCGCTCAGGTGTGTGTGTGGGGGGGGGGGGGAACCCTCTGAGCGACATAGTGTTGTCCACATTGGTACTTCTGTCAGTGTAACCTATCTTGGCAGGAGAAGCTCTCTTGCCAACATAGCTACTGCCACTTACTGGTGGTGGCTTAATTATGTCAATGGGAGAGCTCTCTCGCATATGCACAAAGCAGCTACACGAGCAATTGCACAGCTGTGCCATTGTAAGCTCACTAGCGTAGACATGGCCTAAGTGAGTTCTGCTTGCAAGGTATGTAACTTGTTAGATGGAAGGGAACAAAATTTACATCACTCATTTCAGTCCACTTCCTAACAATGGTTATACTAGGTCAGAACAGTGGTCCATTTAGCTGAGTATCCTGTCTTCCAACAGTGGTCAGAGCCAGCTGCTTCAGAGGCAATGAACGGAACAGGGCTATTTATCAAGATCCACTCCCCATCAGCTAGTCCCAGCTTCTGGCAGTCAGAGGCTTAGGAACACCCAGAGCATGGGGTGACATCCCTGATCATCTTGGCTAATAGCTACTGACGGACCTAATCTCCATGAATTATCTAATTCTTTCTTTAACATACTTTTGACCTTCACAACATCTCATAGCAACAAGCTGCATAGGTTGATTGTATGTTGTGAAGTACATCCTTCTGTTTGTTTTAAACCTGCTGCCTATTAATTTCATTGGATGACCTCTAGTAGTTGTTTTTATGTGAAGGGGCAAATAACACTTCCTTATTTACATTCTCCACACGATTCATGATTTTTATAGACCTACATCATATCCCCCCTTACTTATCTCTTCTCTAAACTGAACGGTCCCAGACTTTTTAATCTCTCCTCTTACAGGAGCTGTTTCATACCCCTAATCTTTTTTGTTGGCTTTCTCTGTACTTTTTCCACTTCCAATGTATCTTCTTTGAGATGGAGTGACCAGAATCACACACTGTATTTAAGGTGTGGGTGTACCATGGATTTATATTGTGGCACTGTATTTTCTGTCGTCTTATCTATCCCTCTCTTAGTGGTTCCTAATATTGTTAGCTTTTTTGACTACTCTCTTTTCCCTTGGAACTCTAGTAGTGACATCCTCTTCTTTCAGAATACTCCCTAATTTTATAGCAAAGGAAGGTTAAACAAAAATCACATTTTTGTTTATTAGGCTTATGTAACATAGAAATAAGAGCTCATCACAGAAGTTCACAAACATGTGGAAAACTGGCAACTCACTATTCATAAAGGTGTTCATTCTTTTTTTTTCTTTTTTTCTTTTTTTTAAGAGGTACCATGTGAGTTATGGAGGTCCGTTTCCCCTTGTGTGATATTGGTGACATTGCACTTGGAATAGTGTGTACAATTCTCAACACCCCAATAGAAAAAAGACAGTGACAAAGAGCAGAGGAGGCTGCTTGTGATCAGGAGGACAGGGACGTGTCAGGATTTGATAGTATGACCATCAGGAATGGGGATGCTTTCTACTGGTCAAGTTGGTGTTCTAAGTTACCATCAAGAATATAATGGATTTAGGGGGTGTTTGTCATTAAGTGTTGCAGAAATGTTTAGTACCCCTGGGCTGAATTATGGCTGCAGAACTGTTTGGCAGTGGGGACGTGGTTGAGAGGCAACTAAATTAGCCATTGTAAGAGTTGAGAGTAATGGGGGAAAATAGAGTTGGGGGCATGTCCTGTGTGGGTGTTTCAAGTATTTTTCTTGTGTGTGCAATAGAAAACAACCCATATATTTGCATGTAATAACAGCTACTATATTGTCACTGAAAAATACATATTGGGATCTATAATTCTGATTACTCAAATTCCAGCTGTTGTTCTTATTAGAAATAAAAAGGCAGCTATTAAAAAGGAAAAGATGTGCCATTAAGGGAAAAGCAGATTGAAAATTTCAGTGCATAATATATATACTTTTTCCAGGATCCTAGAGCACACTATAAGGGGACTGCTTTCTTCATGACTGAAAATGCAGCTAACTGTGGGGTGGAATAGGGCAACTAAATTATCCAACAGTTTAGGACATGAGCTGATCAGCACTGTACTCAATTGAAACAGAAGGGGAAATGCAGGGAGGCAGAATGCAGTGACTCAAATTGGAAATTGATCAGGAATACAGTGGTGTTACTATCCCAATTCTTCCTAAATAAGCTGAATGATCTTTACATGGCATAAATACTCCTAAAAAATGGAGAAAGGCACAAAGAAAGCACTTGAGGAAAATACAGTGAAGTACAGCAAGGCTAAGGACAGGAATTCTCAAGCTCAGGATAAATTTCAGAGCCTCCCAGTCCATCTAACCAAGCAGCCTACATCCAGTTGCTGCAAAGTGCAGGGGGGAGGAAGAAATAATGAATGTGGCCTGCTGCTCCCATCCACTGCTGGACCTAGCCCAGCAGTGTGTACTCAGGCTTTGCATTAATCCTCTGGTGCACATCCCAACGCGCTCACACCCCCTTCCATCGCAGCACTTCTAGGACACACTGAAGGACAATACCACAATGAACTGCCAAGTGCTAACACAACTTCCTGCAAACTGGAGAGTTGCCTTCCCCATTTAAGTTCTAAGCCAGGCTTGATCCCACGGGGCATGAGAGATGCAAAAGGCCAGCACATCTTGTGCCAAAGATGCAGCCAATGTTATTGCAAAGGCTCCTGCACTAAAATCCCCCCTCCACTAGCAGAGGAAGACCCCCCCCCCAGACCCGGGGAGGAGCTCTGTGCCCCCACCCCGGAACACGGGGAGAGCCTCAAAGCGGGGAAGGGGCTTTGCATCGCCCCCTCCCCCGCACGGGGAGAGCCGCTCTGGGGGACGAGACGCCGAACAGGGAAACCCCGGCCTCACCTCCTCCTGCAGGCCGCTCCCGTTGCCCAGGCAGCCAGCCCGGCCTCTCTCCCCGCCCCGGGTGCGGCGGCGCCTCCCCTCCTCTCCTGTCCCCAGAGCCCGCACTTGGGTTCCGAGCGCGGCCGCTGCCCCCGGCTCTCTAGCCGCGCAGGGCGGGGGCCCGACTGGCTCAGCTGCCGCTACTGCTGCGGGGGAAGGGGCCCGGACTCCGAGCTGCCAGTGACGGACGGAGAAAGCGCCGGGGCGGCCCCGGCTGTCCCGGCTAATGGAGCTCAGCCTACGACTGACCCCAGCTCGCTCCGTGTCGGGTTGACGGCACATGAGAACGGCTCTACTGGGTCAGACTGAAAGGTCCATCCCGCCCAGTATCCTGGCTGGAGTTGGCTGGCAGTGAAAACCCGCCCTTTGTTTGCATGTCGCCTTAGAGAAGGCATAGCCGAGGGGTGCAGGCAAGGAGGTCCATAGAATACCAGGGTTGGAAGGGACCTTAGGAGGTCATCCAGTCCAACCCCCTGCTCAGTTTTTTGCCCCAGATCCCTAAATGGCCCCCTCAAGGATTGAACTCACAATCCTGGGTCTAGTGGGCCAATGCTCAAACCACTAAGCTATCCCTCCCCCTAACAAATTGCCCTGGCCCTGGCCTGCCTCCCACAGCATGTCACTGGCGTGTTTTGTCCTGGTCTGTGCTACACGCTGTGTGTGGCTTGCGCTGTTGGGGTCACGTTTGGACTGTGAGATCTTCAAAGTAGGGACCTCATCTTCGCCCATGTTTGGCTAGCATTGGGCACCTTTTAGCACCCTGCGGCCCTGATCTTGAAGGAGGCTTCTGGGCATTGCTGTAATACAAAAGAATAATGTATAACAGACAGGTTAGCCACTGTAGATCAGGATACATGGTGTAGCTAATGACTGCATAACTGGAGGGAGACAGTAAAGAGCAAGATGGAGATGGATAGGCAATGCTTTGGAGCAATGGTTCTCAGGCTGTGGTCTACAGAGCATTTGCTGGCATGTACAGAGAGCTGGCTGCTCGCTGTATGCTGGCCCTTCTTTCTACTCAGCCTGCCAAATCAAAAAAGCGACACCTGCATTAAATACTTTCCTCATATTATTTTTTTTCCGTTTGTGAAATTGCTAAAGATGCTACAGAGATTTTGTGTGATTGTGAATGGGAGGGGAAATAATCCACATGACAGAAAATGAGAGTTGGTGGCGTGACAGTGAAAGGAGAACACACTTATAGTTGTGGTGCACTATGAAAAAATATATATATATTCAGAAAGGTCTGCCCTCTATATCAAGAAAATTTGTACCATGTGCTAATACATCTCTAACCCAAGGATTCACCTGTTATTTATTGTTGTATTTCCATCTGAGGAGTTTAGTGAAGCTAACAGCATAGTAAGATTCCAAAATGAATAAGAACACAATTTGGAGTAATTTAAAATAGGCTTCCTGTTTTCATGCTCTGGGACATAAATGATCACCAGGTTAGGCCAACCTCTTCACAGTTTCTTCCAGATCACTAATTAAGATATCAAATAAAACAAAAACTGATAGAGCCTTACAGTTCACCACTAAACACCGTTCCCCACAATTCAACACTTTCTCATTACCAATTTTATGAAAATAGGTAATGACTTTAGGTTACTGACTTGGTCAGAATTTGAATTGATTTCCTAGAGATGAAAGATTCTGACATTTCATTTCAATCTCCTGATCTACCCAGTCCCTTTTAAATTCATAATTTTGGTGCATGAAAAATATATTACTCCTAACAGGTTTATTCCTTTGACATTTATTCAGGGAAAGTATTGTCTTCACATTTGAGTCATTTGGTTTGGAGTCCAGGATACAAATAATTTTTTTTTTGTCTTTGTAATGTACCATTTGCTGCCTAGGAAGTTCATATTTTGAAGAGCATATTCTTTGAACCGATATTTGTTTCTAAAGGATTTGAAGATGCTAATGGATGGCCCAACCCAGTTATGTCAGAGGATATTAAGATTTGCTACCACTAATGTACTGAAGTTGTTTCTATACAGAACCGTAAATAGTGTTGTGTGAGAAGCACTGACAGGCTTTTACTGCAGCTCATCTCTTCTTCATATGTTAAATTTAAACATAACACAACTGTTGAATGTCTTAATACAGGCAAATGCTTTCTGATGTCTCAATCCACTAAGACTGCAATATCCCTTTTAACCATAGGGCTGCATAAGAATCCATATTCGATAGGTGTGTGCATTTCCCAGGTGACTGTAATCTAGTTAACCTTGTGGACAGAACTAATTGGGCTCTCATAATGAAATTCATTACCCAGTGGTGGACTGGCCTCACACCATACTCTGATGATGGGTAAAATTTATGTAACTCATTATACACCCAGGTGTTTTCACCCAGAAACGTCAGAACTCAAATATTTGAAATCTGAGAAATAAGTGTTTAGAGTTAAAAATATCAATAATTTTTGTCTTTACCAGCATAGACATTGAAAGTGCTGCCAAGTAGCACCCAGACTCTGTAAATCATTGAACAGAATGCTTAACTTAAAAATATTGCACAGAAAATGATATGGAATGTGTCTCTCTCTGAGGGGTTACTGCAGAGGGCTGCTGCATTTGAAAATGGTGGTTTCAATTCCAATTAATCCATATCTTCAATTAGGAAATGGACTGGTCTGCGGCTTAGTGTTGTTTGAGACTGGCAGTTGTCCATGGCGGATCAGAAGTTGTGCACACAGATGAAATATTAATAGCCATCATTACTATACAGGTTTAAGTAGATAGGAATTAAATGGTGCCGCAAGATGAAATGGAACAAAAATGTTACAGATCAGTGTTTGTGAGAAACTGAAGAATTTTTCTAATGGGTAAATATTGAATTTTATAGAATTATTTAAATCTTGAAACTAAGGGATTATTCATATTCTGGTGGCTATGGAAACATGCAGTTTATGTAATCTTGGCTGGGCTACTTGGCTGAAGGACATGCTCCTTGTTAAAATGAAGTGACTTAATTTCATAAGTATTTGGTGCCAGGCAGAAGGGAATAGGGACTCCATGGTAAAAAATATTTAGAACTCCAGTCATGAGCCACTGCACATAAAAAAAGAATCATTTTATTACAGTAAAAGTAATGGAGTGACTGGCAGGTGTCTGTTTTTAATTATGCTCTGCCTGGCAGAAAGAAGACACAGTAGGGTTCTACTTCCATTGAGCTACAGAATAGGATGGGGAGGGGCTACAATCTTTTGTGAAAAAGGTAAACTTCCTTTTTAGAAGCAGCCATACTGTCTTGTATTGTGATCTTGTCAGCTTTTATAGGGAAAGTTAGATCAGACTTGGTAAGTATGTGGATGAGAGACTTCCAAGAAAAGCACTGGTCCTGAAGGAAGTGCTATGAGAAATCAAGTAATTAGCATTTTTTGCTCCATGTCAGTAACAAGTCTGTTACCTCCATGTGGTGCTAGAGGACATTATGCTGCTGAAAGTGTTGTCTTTAGATGAGACTTAAAACAATAAGATACTTTACCACTTTGATACTAAGGATCCCAAGTCTGTTTTTGCAAAGATTTGGGTATTAAGCTTTGTGACTTGCCCTAGATTCCAAGCTGCGTAATTATATTGTGCTTTCCTAATTTTAATTTGCACTTTCAAGTGGATATATTATTATTTACTTTTTGTCCTAATATGCTGTGCTGTTAAACAGCTGACACACATGTTCATCCTCACAGTTGGCAACATTTCAATGGGAAAGGCATATGCAGACTGTAAGATGCTTTTGGATCCTTCTCATCTTATGATTACAGTGTAATTAAAATACGAGACACAAAGCAGATCATAATTCATATAAAACAGTCCTAAAATTGGTTTGAGGAGCTCATTAAAATCCATAGGAAAGTGCAGCCACTTCCTCCCACCAGCACTCCAAAATGATGATAGACTCGCCTTTCTGTGTGAGGAAACACACACACACACACACACACACACTATCAAACAATTTTTTTTTTCATTTATTACACATTCAAACCTTGATGGGAAACTGTGTGTGGGGCGGGGGGGAAACAGCATCTGAAAAAGTAAGTTCAAAACAAATGTTTTTCAGAGAGTGATTTTTATGGTAACGCTTGTGAGTTCAAGAATATGTAATGCAATGTCAGTGATTTTTCAGCATCCCAAACATTTCCAGAGAGTATGATGCCTTGTTCTTTTGGAAATTGCATAGCTAAATTCATGATGTTCATGTTATACATTTTATCAATTTCTCCAGCAAGGTCAATTAAAATCTATATGTCATCTGTTTATCAAGCAGCAACTGGCAACCAAAGTGGGTCAATAACAAAGAACAGTGAGTTCCCTGTTCTAGTATTAAGCTGTTTTCAAAATAACTGCCTCTGCCTGCACCTCCATGTCCTTGAGTTCCTTAGGTTTGAGTTTCCTCTACCTTACACCGGTATAATTCCACTAACTTCAAAAGAGTTACTGCTTGTGACAGACTGAACAATATTCTGCAACATCCTGGACAAATCTTGTGGAATTAAGATAAACTTTACTGAATTAAGTTAAACCTTATTGAATTAGGTTTAATACCTTTAGCGTCCATTGTATTAAAAATGCCCGCCCGTGCTGCTTCTCGCCACCCCCATTGGCCCGGGACGGCGAACCGCAGCGAGTGGGGGCCACGATCGGCCGAACCTGCCGTGTCAGCAGGTAAATAAACTGTCCCGGCCCGCCAGGGTGCTTACCCTGGCGAGCTGCGTGCCAAACGTTGCCGACCCCTGATATATAGTAAATGCTTAAGTTTTCTTCCTTTTTTATTGTTTTCACTTGGGATTTTTCCATGGACTTTTCTGAAGCATTCCCAGCCTGCTGCTAAAGGGAGAGCTTTTCAAGGGAAAGCAGAGCTCAACACAGGTTTCGCTCAGATCAGTACTGGAAGCAGCTAAGCAGTTTTCCTCAATAATAGGTTGGCTCCCTTTGGAATCTGTCAGACTCTGTTTCAAAATGATGAGCCATTTTGACACGTCAGTAAATAACTTCTATTAGAAATTGAAGCCTTTCCACAGAAACACAGTGTTTAACTTATCGCTGTACCATTTAAACACAATATTTAACTGGTTTCTTAACTAGGTTTTTATATCATGCTTATCACTGTGTTATCTGAGAATCCTACAGATTCTAAAAGAATTAGCAAGGATCTCTGTTTCTCCCCTGCCATCCCTCTGTTGATTGGTTACTATCATTATTAGAGAAATCCAAGCTGAAGAAGTGATTTTGTATGTTATTTCAAAGACATGGAGATTCATGGTCTTTCTAATATTTTGTTTAAATGAAGAACACAATCACAGACCAGTTTCTGAGAAGTCTTCTGTGAGCATGAGTCTCACCCTTGTGGTTCAGCATTTGATTGTTCCAGAGCAAGGGTTCCCAAACTTGGTTTGTGGCTTGTTCAGGGTAAGTCCCTGGCGGGCTGCAAGACACTTTGTTTACCTGAGCGTCCGCAGGCATGGCTGCTTGCAGCTCCCAGTGGCTGCGGTTCACCATTCCCAGCCAATGGGAGTTGCGGGAAGCGGTGGCCCAGCCTGCGCCACTTCCCACAGCTCCCATTGGCTGGGAACAGCGAACCACGGCCACTTGAAGCTGGGAGTGGCCCTACCTGTGGACACTCTGGTAAACAAAGTGTCTCGCGGCCCACCAAGGGCTTACCTTGAACAAGCCACAAACCAAGTTTGAGAACCCCGGTTCCAGGGGAACAGACTAGTTATTACAGATGGTCATACTTGTGGAGGAAGAGGCAATTTTTTAGGTAGCTTGGGCTTATCCCATCAGGGCTTTGAAAAGTGGCACCAGAACCTTGAATTTGGCATCTGGTCACAAGCAGATGGACATTTTCTTTAGTTAGAGCAGGGGTGGGCACACTACGGCCCGGGGGCTGCATCTGGCCCTTCAGACATTTTAATAAGACCCTTGAGCTCCCACTGGGATGGGGGGGGGTCCAGGGCTTGCCACACTCTGGCACTCCAGCCAGGGAGCAGGGTCGGGGGCTTGCCCTGCTCCACGCGTGCCGTGGCTCCACACAGCTCCTGGAAGCAGCGGCATGTCCCGCCTCCGGCTCCTATGTGAAGGGGCAGCCAGGGGGCTCCACTCTGCATGCTGCCACCGCCCCAAGCACCGCCCTCACAGCTCCCATTGGCTGGGAACTGCAGCCAATGGGAGCTGCAGGGGTGGTGCCTGAGGACAGGGCAGCATACAGAGCTGCCCAGAGCCTGCACACCTAACCCTGTCCCGTGCACCAACCCCCTACCCCAGCCCGGATCCCCCTCCTGCCCTCCGAACCTCTCAGTCCCAGCCCGGAGCACCCTCCTGCACCCCCAACCCCTCATTTCCAACCCCACCCAGAGCCCGCACCCCCAGCTGGAGCCCTCACCCCCTCCTGCACCCCAACCCCCAATTTCATGAGCATTCATGGCCCGCCATACAATTTCCGTACCCATATGTGGCCCTCGGGCCAAAAAATTTTGCCCACCCCCGAGTTAAGAGTGTATATATATGTCAGTACACATACACACCCTATAGGGGGCATGTTAGGGAACAGGCAATAAACTCCTGTTATATTTGTATTTTGGGGTGATAGACTAAGGCAAACATCCCAGACATTTGATATTCTGACTGCACTGCTCTACAGCCAAAATGCTTCTGAAATAAACATAGTCTAACTTTACTAATTCTGGGTCACTGAGAATGAAAATGATGCTTAAAATTGTTGATTGGCTCTAGTTTTCAAGATATGCTATTGGGTCAGTATATACGACCCTTGACTTGGGAATGGCGGAGGATAAGTGAGTTATAAAGGGAAGGGATCTCAATTTAAACCAGAAATGACTAAAATACATCTTTGACTGGATCTATGAATAAATCTATGACTGGGTTTGGACAGTACTTGCTTTTTAGGCAAAACAATGAATGATGCAATCTGAAGCTGGTATTGCATCATACATGATATGAATTGCATCATGTTATTCCTAGAAGTCATGGATGATGCAATCATAACGAAGCTTACATCACTCTGCTGAACAAATTGCCCTATATCAGCTCTAGAAATCATACAGTGTCGTGCTCTCTTATTTGTCAGTGTTTGATTTTGCAAAGGGACACATTTCTGTTTAGCCAAAGTGAGCAGAGATGCCTCGTACTTATGTGAATAGTGCAGATAACTTCTGCTATGTTTGTGATGAAGTGACTTTTGCATCACAAAAGCGCAGTATAACCACTATAGTTAAGAAAGCCTATCACCTTTATTTTGGCTGCAAAATTGGAGATCAGGACAAGAGGTGGGCCCCACACATATGCTGCAACACTTGTGCAACAAATCTTCGCCAGTGGTTGAACAGGAAAAGGAAATCTATGCCTTTTGCAGTGCCAATGATTTGGAGAGCGCCAACAGATCATACCAGCAATTGTTACTTCTACTTGGTGCCTCCAGTTGGGAAAGGTGTGTCAAAGAAGAAAAAGTGGACTGTGCATTATCCAAACATTTCATCAGCTATATGCCCAGTACCCCACGGAGAAGGACTGCCGGTTCCTGATGCACCAGAATCATTCTCACTTGAGTCAGACGAGGAAGAGGATGAAACTTCTGGTCCTGAACCATCAATGTCACAGGACCCACATTTTCTCCCATCCTCCTCCTCTGAACCACACCTCATAACACAAGGTGAACTGAATGACCTTGTCAGGGATTTGGAACTACCCAAGAGTAAGGCAGAGCTGTTTGGGCTCCAGACTACAGCAGTGGAATCTCCTGGCAGGTGATGTTAGGGTTTCCATGTTCCGTGACTGTCAAAAGGATCTTGTCCCATTCTTCTTCATGGAAGGTGATCTTGTAGCCTGCAACAACATCGATGGTGTGATGGCAGCCCTCAACATCGTTCACGATCCAGATGAGTGGAGACTGTTCATTGATTCATCGAAGACGAGTCTTAAAGCTGTTTTTCTGCATAATGGCAATGTTTTGCCATCAATTCCAGTTGGTCATTGTAAGAGGGTCCAGACTCACCCCTGCGGCACCTCCTGCTGGTCGTCCAGGGAATTAGCTCACCAGCCTCTGGAGCGCCCTCTGCAGGCCGGTGATCTGCCTTGTCCTCTGCTGGCACCCATGTCCCTCCCAGGACCCGGTGCCCCTATTACTGGGATGCTGCCCCCTGGCAGTACCCCCACACTAGGTCTCCCCTCCCTGGGGAACCTGCACCCACTATCCCCACCTTGCCTCAGCACTAGGCCACTGCCAGTCACCAACTAGCCCCCGCTCCCTGGGGCAGACTGCAGTATAGGCCACTCATCACTGGCAAGGAGGGTTTGGACCTGCTGCCTTGGCCTAGCCCTGGGCTGCCCTCTGCAACCCCCAGTACCCCTTGGCCTTCCGCTAGGCCGCAGCCTGGGGCTATCCAGGCTGCAGCTCCTCAGCCTTTCCCCAGCCCAGCTCCACTACAGGCACCCTGTCTTGCTCCCTGCAGCCAGGCCCTTCTCTCTCTGCACTCAGAGAGAGACTCTGAGCTCCTGGCTCCCAGCCTCTTATATAGGCCAGCTGAAGCCTGATTGGGGCATGGCCCCAGCTGCAGCCACTTCCCTCAATCAGCTCAGTAGCTTTTCCCTTTGCCCCAGCCCTCTGACAGGGCTGTTTTAAACCCTTCCAGGCAGGAGCGGGGTAAGCATCCCGCTACAGTCATGCAGTCCATATGAAGGAAACCTATGACAACATGAAGCAACTTTTGAGGTGCATAAACTATGACCAACATTAGTGGCAGCTTTGTGGCGATTTGAAGATTGTTGTTCTCTTGCTTGGTCTGCAGACTGGATACACAAAGTACTGCTGTTTTCTCTGCGAATGGGATAGTCGTGCAAGAGACTCCCACTACATCAAGAAAGATTGGCCACTCTGACAGTCATTGGAGCCTGGGAGGAAAAGTGTTCAGCATCCACCACTTGTTGAATCAAGGAAGATTTTGTTACCACCCTTACACATCAAGCTGGGTCTGATGAAGAACTTTGTCAAAGCCATTGACAAAACAAAAGGAGCTTTCAAATACCTCCGTGGAAAATTTCCAAGGTTAAGTGAAGCTAAGATAAAGGAAGGTGTCTTTGTTGGTCCTCAGATTCGTGAACTTCTTTGAGATGATGCATTTGACCATGCACTGCGTGGCAAGGAAAAGACGGCATGGAAAGCCTTCCAGTTAGTGGCAATAAATTTTCTCGGAAACAACAAGGCAGACAACTTCAAGTTGTTGGTGGAAAACCTCCTCAAGGCATACAAAAGCCTTGGTTGCAACACGTCACTAAAGATACATTTTTTGCACTCTCATCTAGATTTTTTTTCCACCGAACTGCGGAGCAGTGAGCGACGAGCACGGCGAGTGATTTCACCAGGACATTGCAACAATGGAGAAACGCTATCAGGGCAAATGGAGCCCATCAATGCTTGCAGACTATTGCTGGACAGTGACAAGAAATGCTCCATTTAATGAATATAAGAGACAAGCCAAGAAGCACCGAGTAGACACTGAATAGGACTAAACTATGTACATAATAGCTTTTTGCCTTTTTGTTTCATAATAAATTTTATTTATAGAACCCTTCTGCTGATTTTTAAAGTGTTACATAAACAGGTCAGGTGAAATATTATCATGTAAAGCAACCATAAACACATGAAATGACCTAGGTTTACAATTTATGATTAAAACTCTACTATCTACACAATATACATAGACATCAAATGTAAAAACTTAAATATCTTAGAAATAGTAGCCAAACAGTTGTTTTAATTGTCATATTTGAATTCAGCACATCAAAATACATAATAAATAGCACATTTTATCTCTGAAGCAGACGACTTCTCAAAAATTGTAAACCAGTATATTTTGTCTGTATGTCTGTCTAGCTCATTACTATATTATCTGTTCACTTATCCTTCTCTCTTGTGATGTGGATGGCAGTTCACTAGAAACTGAGCTGGTGCTACCAGCTCCTTTTTGATAGCTAGCTGTGGCCATCAGATATCAATAAGATGCCTACAGCTCCTCTTTTGTGCACGGACTAATGGCTCTTAATTGAATGGTATTGCAACCACCAAGCAGGTTTGTCATTCCCTCAGATGCATTTTAATTGATTGTAGGAAAAAATGAGATAATTTTTTCCCCAACTAACTTTAAGTGAGTTCCCATTAGCACCAGGAATTTCAAATTCATGTAGCTTGATTATGGAATATATGTTAACTTAATTTATTAAAATATCTAATTTCTTAGGGGTAGGCAGAGTTCATATGATGAATACTGTCATGTATTGTTCTGAGCAGATTGTACATAAAAAAGCAACTAGTGTATAGATATTGGGCCAAATACTGCATTGATTTATCACAGAATCTCAAAGCATATTTGAAACATTAATTAAATTCTCACAAAACATATAAGTTAGACACTGTACAGAGAGGAAACTGAAGCACAGAGGTTAAATTATTTGCGCAAGTTCACACAGAAATAGAATCCAGGGGTCCTGACTCCTCGTCCCTTGCTATGACAAGGCACAAATCCTTCATACTTTCATAACATTCCTAATCTGATCATGAAAATACATTCCCATTTCTGATTTTCTTATTCCTTTCACATTGGATACATTATCATGCAGGGTAAATCGCCATACCATAGAGTTCTTGGGTACATAGCAGGATAAGCCCTTAAAATATATCTTATGCTATTTCTCACAGTGTAATATGATGGATATTTCTGAAGAATAATTGCATGTCTTTCACTTTACTGGGTCTCAGAACCACCTACAGGAGGGCGGAGATAGGTGTCAGGAAAGGAGATAGATGGCAGAAAGCTAATACTCAGCTGGCAGACAGGTTAAATGATGAAGTGCACCGGGGGTTGCCAATGTCTGTGCATGAAAGGGAATTTTCAGCATACCTAAAGAGCAGTTCACAAATCCTGTCAAATGCAGTTAATGTCTTGTTATGTCAACTGGAGAGATGCATCATCTTTCTCCATTTTTTAGATGCTTCTTAAGCATTATAGTCTTCGCTAGATGACATCATACCGATCTCTGTGCAACAGGTTTCAGTGATACCACTATACATTATCAAAAGGGGCATGTGGGGGAGATGGTATCCTAGACTTAAAATTCAGTTGTCTGAACTTAGGGCACCATGTACATTTGGACTGGAGTGGGAAAGCATGGACCAACTTCATGAATTACCAGAGCTGTCTTATTGCCCTGGACTCTATGTGGGCTTGGACCAAACCCCTCCAGTTCTGTACAATTCCTAACTTTGGGAAAGTTTGCTTCCAGCTCCTCTGTTGTTGCAGTGTGTGCATGGGCTTATGAGATGTGGTAATGGGGTATGGAACCTTTCCCCTTTGGGTTGCCAGTTCAAATGCATGTCAAAGCTGTAGTAACCTAAAGCCACTACTGTGTAAGACTGGTTCACTTGTAGATGTGGAATGAATTGGTGGTCTGCAGCCAGTCCCTTCCATAAGTGATTAGTCTAAGCTATGAAGTTGGAAGACATTTTGTGTCAGCCACAGTGCCTGAGTCCAGCAATTTCAGTGAAGAATCTCCTTTATATTCATTACAACCAAGTCCTGTCCCTTCCTTACTATGAGGCATACTACCAGGTTTGCATCACAGAAACCACCACTAACTGGCCCTCCTGTGGGCAGTTTCTGCAGAGAGGCCAAGGACTAAATGAGCCATGGAGACTGAACTTCCCTTTCATCCCTAGAGGGTCATGAATCATATTAGGTTTGAAGCATATTGGATGGCAGGAAGCAAAGCTTGCACAGCCGGTCCCTAATCTGGTGATAGATGCAGGATTTCCAGGCTCTGTCCTAGGCTGCCAACTTTTTCCCACACTAAATTTCTTTTCTTTTCTTTTTTTAATTATCTTTTATGGTAAATACCAACTTTTTTTCTAATTTGGATGCAACTTGAAATAACGGCAAACTCCATTTATTTCCAGTGTCTGGAGACTGGCCCCCTATAATTTATTTAGCGCCATTTCCATTTAAGTTGTCCTGTGCTCGTCAGGGATTTCCATGTGACTGGCTGACAGTGGCAGCTGTTTACAGGAGCACAGCTGCCATCTCTGGGAATTCTGATCTTCACAGCCATCAGTAAGGCACAGACCCTGACATTCAGTGCTAGGCTATGCAAGCATTTCATATCTGTTACCACTTCTTTTTCCAGGCATTTTTACACTGTTTACAACAATGCAACTTAAGTGTCACTTCTGCACACTAAGATGTGTATTTTTAATTGCAAAGTAGAAAAAAAGATAGTGTCAAAAAACAAAAATCCAAAAAAATCACTGCATAAAGTGCTGCTTCTGGACAGCAGTCCCAATGGCTTCAGATGCCTATTTATTATTTAATTTGCATAGTCCTAATATGCTTAATGCAGATTTTTAAAATTTCCTTACATATTGAGGCATCACTGCACCATTTTACAATCCCTGTCAGAAAAAAAGGCCATTTTGTGGGCTGCGTGAACTGCAAGTTTATTTAGCCCATACACCAGCTCATGACAGACAGATCTGACCTTTCCCCATTTATATTCAGTAATATCATGTATAATGTGGGGTTCTTGAGATGTGTGGATGGTGACGTATGAGCTCCTAAATTGTTAGAAGTGGAAGGACTTGCTGTATGTCCTTAGAATAGTGATTTCCCCCTCATCTGCAATTAGGCCTCAGATTTCACCTATGATTTCAGGGGTCTAGTTGAATTATTAGCAAATAGTTTGTTCAATGATTGACAGGGAAGAAATAGTGAATAATCTGGTTGCTTGGCAGTTTAAAAATTAATCCTCACAGACAATGAATTTGACTATTTGAGCAGCTCTAGTCATCATTTGGGCATTCTTATTATAACAGTTCCTCTGATAGGTACCTGGACTAGCAACTGCTTCAAGGAGTCCCTGGTTTCTTCATCTAATTCTTCTTCAGTGTCCTCAAAGGCTCCACAATGAGATGATCAGGTGAGGAGGGCTGGGCTGAGCATTGGGTTATCTGGGAGAAGTGAAAAGCAGTGAGCACACTGTGTGCTGATGTTACAGGGAGTTTGGCACTAAATGTGGGAAACACAACTCACATCCATGCGCACAATGACCAACAGACGTGCTGTGTTAGAACTTATTTAAGACAACGCGTGATAAAGCACTAGCATTACCAGTGACCATAAATTGTTTAGATTCAAGTGTAATTCGATATGTAGTCTACGTGTGTGCCAACGCCAATACTCATTAAATTATAAATCATGCAGTATAGCAAGGGTGGCCAAACTGTGGCTCATGAATCACATGTGGCTCTTTTAGAGTTAAAATGTGACTCTTGGAGCCCCGCACGCCCTCCCCACCCCTGCCCATTCTTCACCTACCAGACTTTGGCAGGGGAGAGGAGAGCTTGTGACCTCGGCCTTGCAGCAGAGTGCTGGGGAAGGGGCTTCTGCCCAGCAGGGAGGGGGATCGTGGGGTTTCAGCCCCGCAGGGCATGCCTGCCAGGGCTCGGGGCTTCAGCAGGAGTGGGGCTAAAGGCCCACACTCTGGCAGGTGCCTCCCATGGGGCTGAAGCCCTGAGCCCTGGCAGCTGTGCCTCGGCTCTCAAACTTCTGGAGATTGTCATGTGTGGCTTGGAGGGTCAGTAAGTTTGGCCACCCTTCCAATATAGTGTCATGTGCATCCGCTATACTATGAGAAAGTAGGCAAAATGCAGAGCAAACGAGCAAGAGTATTGCTCTTGGGTATAATACAGTGCTAAGTATCAAACCATAGGAAGATGCATGTGTCCCATCCCCCTCTCAAACTTTGCAAGGGTAGAAGACTGAATATCTGTAGATAGCATGTCCACAATTTAAAAAGCACCTGACTTTTCTGAGCACTTTATTGTGCAGGATCAACTATCAGAGCAGTAAACTCCTTATATAGTAACACAGGTTTTGGATGAATATTCATGCTGGTGCTTGTGGATTTGAGAACTACTTTTGATGCTGTGCTGACCAGGCAATCCTATTATAACATCTATATCTTTATGCTGAAGCTTTCACCTTCTTCACATCTTACCTGGATAGTAGACAGCATCAAGTTTCTTTTATTGAAGGCACTTTATTCAAACCCCTGCTCCTAGTTGCAGATAGAGTTCTCCATGGCTAAGGAAGTGGTATGATATTCTTGCCCAGGCTAGCATGAATATCAGAGTGTGACATGACAAAAATGGCTGTGAAGGTCAGAATTGTAATAGATAGCAGTTGAGCTCCTGTAAACAGCTGTCACCACTAGCCAATCCGCATGGAAATCCCTGACAAACACAGCACAACTTAAATGTAGATGGCACTGCATAAATAGAAGTAATAATAGCTACACAAGACAAATAATTCTTTTTGTTGGTCTTTCCTAAATAGGTCAGTTTATCATGTCCCACTTGGTGCCTAGGAAGTTCATATTTTTAACAGCATAATTCTTTGAACTGATATTTGTTTTTAAAGGATTTGAAGGTGCTAATGGATGGCCCACCCAGTTGTGTCAGAGAATATTAAGATTTACTAACACTAATGTCTTGGTGTTCTTTGCTGCACAGAACTATAAATAGTGCTGTGTGAGAAGCACTGATAGGCTTTTATTGTAGCCCATCTCTTCATATGTTATGGTAAATTTTAAACACAATTGTTGAATGTGCTTTCTGATTTCTCCTTCCATTAATACTACAATATCCTTTAACCATAGGGCTGCATAAGCATCCGTACTTGATCGATGTGTGCATTTCTCAGTTAACATTGTAGACAGAATTAATTAGGCTCTCTTAATGAGATTTATTACCCAGTGGTGGAATTGCACTTAATTCTTCAAGTACAGTGGACATCAGTTTCCAGGGCTGTCAGTCCAGCTTCTTTTACCATTACTAAATTTACTCTGTGTATGTGTGTGTGTGTGTGTGTATGTATTAAAATAATTATGATTCTAAAACCGTTGCATGTTTTTTAAATCTCACCATAAGACATCATTGATTTGTTTAGCTTTTCAAATGAACACTCCTCCCTTGCTGTAAAGGGCCTTGGGATGACTTTTTGCTTGTAAAAAGTTCAATAAAAATGTAAAGTTGTTTGTGACCCAGCTTCACTCTGATAGTCAGAGATGAAAAGCTGGTGGTGGCCACAATCTCTATCTCCTACTGTTATGGCTTTGCCATCACTATTTTTCCAGAGCATAGGTTCTGGCTGTGATCAGTATCACTGGCCAGTGTCACTTGCAGGTTTCACAAAGGTTCAGGAATCTCTGGTCAGTAATATAGACTGAAGAATCCATACTGCAGAAATTTAATTCTGCTAACGTTGTCCCTGCAATTGGGTCTTGTAGTGCAAATGACACTGAGTCAAAATTCCACTGATTTTTTTAGAAGACACGAAATAGCTTGTAACCACATTACTATAGACCCTATAACTTCATAGTGATTACAGGCTGTATTGATTGTACCTCATAATTATGCAGGAATTTACCAAATAACCTCAAGAACAGTTACAGTGTTCATTGCAGTGTTTTAGAACATTGCAATGTTATAGAATTACAACAATCTAGTGTCGAAGTAAATATCCAATCCCCACTCCTTGCATTTCATTTTGTTACGATGCAGTTACAAAGAGAGTTTGTGCTATTTTTATGATTGATAGAAAATAAAGCAACATCAGGTTTTTATTCAGAAATTTCATATTTCTCAGGAAATATCTGCTGATGGTACTATGCAGTTGCTGTATGAGCAAATATACCTAGCTCTTGCTTTTAAACTGAGATAATACTTTGCATGCTACCAGAGGCCTGGTATCCTGCAGATACACAGTGCAAGGGAGCATGCCAGACTTGAGTGAAAGGATGAAGGTATTATTCAGTCAATGGAATGACAAAAAGGTTTAAGGAGCTATTGACTGTATTGCAGCATCCTGTCACCAAACGCAGCCTGTGGTGCCAAGGGATGATGAGACTTTAAAAAATGTTTGAATCAGGGAATGATGTATCTAGCTCCTAATCCTGCATGGTCAGTACATCCAAAATTCCTGCTGCATGGGAGTTTTGGGTGTATAAGGAATGCAGGATGATCCCTTTAATGAGCAGCATTATAGGGTTTAATAAAAGAGAATTTTAGCTTTCTTAAATATCTTTTACAGGGTATCCAGAAATGGGTTGCACAAAAGACTATAAGTAGCAGCGTCTAGGGACTCAATTTTGCCTGCAGATATGCTGATGTAAATGGAAGTGGGCACCTGTGTCTCTGTGGGCAGAATGGTGGCCTGCATGTACAAATAGAGCAGCCGTCCCATCACAAGCTCAACAATATCCAAAGATGGAATTCAGTTCCTGGAATGAAGAGACGCCCCCTTTCATTGAATCTCACCTCCCGTCATGACAGGCATTGTGGCTCTCTCTTAAACAACCTGGCATAATCCTAACACTTGATCTCACCCAGTAGCTTTCACTAAGAGAACATAAATGTGTTGGGCAGGAAACTGGGGTTCTCCTTTGTCTTTTGGAAAAGTAACTTGGTATCTTTCCCTTCCACCTGGATCACAGGAGTGCAGAATACTGCCCGAGCACCACCAGCAGCTTGCGGTAGCCTAAAATGTTTTGCCTGCAGCTGCCCTCTCCTATTGACAAGGCAAAGAGTAAAACAAAGCAGATCAACTAAAGGTGCTTATTCCCAGTGATGCCTGTTAACTGACAAGTTCAAATGAATAGGCATGTTGCATATTTTTACTTTTGATGTTAAAAAAATGCTAATTACTATATAAATAAGGTGTCGCGTTCAGGGTCTTGGCAAGTTGCTAATGTGGTTTTGGCATGGCAAAGTTTGGGCATCTATCAACTCACTAGAGAATCACCAAAGGTGCGCAAGACAGACCTTGCTTTAACACTTCATCAGAAGGATGCCACTTCTCCCCGGGCTTTTCTCCCGCACTCTTTTACTACCATTCAGTGTCCATATTTTATTGCTCTTTTGCACATTAGCAAGTGGTCTGTATTTTTACTCTTTGCAGTTGAGTCCCAAGCTCAGGGCCGGCTCCAGGCACCAGCCCAGAAAGCAGGTGCTTGGGGCAGTCAAGGGGAAGGGGCGGCACGTCGGGCTGTTCTGCGGCAATTCGGAGGCGGGTCCCTCTCGGAGGGAAGCACCTGCTACTGAATTTTTTTTTTTCCCGCCGCTTGGGGCGGCAAAAACCCTGGAGCCGGTCCTGCCCAAGCTGCCAGTAAATTTTGAGGAGATGGAGCTCACACATGTAACAGCTGTCCAGCTGTGTGTAGGTTTTGCAGGGTACTGAGATCAAGCCCCTCTGTGACACCTGCTTAGTCCCAACAGGAGGCAGCAGCTATTTAAAAAGAATCCCATTTAAAAAGAATACTGTCTTTTGACTGTTAGAATAGAAATTATAACACCAAAACACATCAGTGACCTAGGAGAGCTGTAGCATGTGATGTTTTCAATCAAAGTCATAGCAGTGTCCTGCTGCCAGTATTTTAACAAGGGACTCCTACAACCATTTCCCCCTTTGGCCTAAGATAAACTGTGTCTAGTAGGAGAGTGTGTGCTGCACAGGGGAGGCTGAAGGGACTAGGAAATCTATTAGTATTCAGTGTTCCCCTTTTAATAAAATATTCTTTCTCACTACCACAGCCAAGTATGGAGGCAACACCACTGGGCAAATAGTTACATTAGGCTGCATTTTATTCCTGAACAATCTGCCAAGAATCTTGTTAGTATAGCAAAATGCTCAATCTCAGGGGTGCTAGAACAATTGTTATAGTGGGGGCGCTGAGAGAGCCATTGAACCAAACTGTAAACCCTGTATATAATGGAAACCACTTCAAGCCAGGGGGTGCTGCAGCACCCCCCGCATCTTTAGTTCCAGCACCTATGCTCAATGTGTACGATTTGAAATGGCACAAGGGGTGGGGACTTTTTTAGGGCAGTCTGGGGATATCCTTCTCCAAGAAGGTTTTGGTGCAGTCCAAACCACTCCCAATGCAACATGTTTGCTCTTCTGAAGATCTTTGAATCCCAGGATAGGGTTTTTAATGAGTTCTCTGGCAGAGTTGCTTTAGTCGGCATGCAGAGAAGGGGTGACTCCATCATGGAGCAGGTAAATCATCCCTGCTTTCCCTTCAGTTTGGTGATAGAAATTCGAACAAGAGAGCCCCCTCTTTTCTGAGTCAGAGAAAAGAAGCACAAACTCCTATTCATAAAAGCACCAGTGAAGGGGTCATTCTGCTCTCATTGTACTCAGTGGCAAAATGCCAATTAACAGAGACAAGATTGGAAGCAGCAAACCAAATACTCCGCAAGCAAGGTCCCCTTATCCTCCCATGACTCAGTTCATGGCACAGACTCAGTGCTCTGAGGAGGGTTGTTATTGTCTTTTTGTCTTCATTAAAACAGAATTAATTTTTGCTTTTTGGAGGGTAATTACTTGGAGCTTATTTGGATGTTTCCAAACAAAGGTACTTTTAAGTTGTAGGAGCATAAAAGAGATAAAAGTGCAGTACTGTAGTTGTTAGCTCATAGGGGCAATTTAAGGGTTAAGTAAGTAAATTTTATTATCCTTGTTACCCCTTTTGACCTCAGTGATTAGCTCGTATTCAGGGTCTGGTGGGTTGTTTCTATTAGGAGGAGAAATTGGTGATGGAGTCAGATATTTCCTTGGTACAATTCTGTGTTCATTCTTTGTAAATAAACAAAGTCCTGTTTCCACAAATACAGTAAAAAAATCAAACAACCCAAGGTAGTTCCTTTGCTCGCAGTTCCAAGCCTCTTTCCATCCAACACTGCCCCCAAAAGCTCTCCCTCTTGGCTTTCTCTCATGGCCACATCACCAGTGCTTCTCTTGCTGACTGCTTCTGCTCCCAGACACACAAACCTCCATGAGCACTTGCATTCAGCCCTGAGGGAAACCTCCTGCAAACACATAACTCAGCTTCTGACCAGCCTTGTGTGTTGTCTGTGCTTTGGGCAGAGGCTGCTGTTGTTTCAGGTATTTTATTCTAAAAGAGCTTAACTGCTTCTTACATTTCTCCAGAATGAAAGGCGACTGTTATGCCCACCAGCTTCAGTGAAGTTCCATTCAACTTCCAGCATAGCAGCCCCACTTTACAGAGGCATAAATGGAGGCAGTGAGCTTAAGGATGCAATCCACGAAGGCACTTACGCGCTAAGGCATGACTGCGATCCACAAAACTCCCACTTAGGTGCTGCCTAACCCTGTAGGTGCCTAAACTCACTTGGCCCCTAAGCTTTTGCCTCTGGACATGCAGACCACTGTCTCACTCTAGATACCCAGGTGCCTCTCTCCTGCCTAAGCCCCAGAGTGATTCACAAATGTGGGAAGACAGGTGGCCAAATGCCTAAGTGTGTGCAGGGCCCGATCCAGAAGGCATGCTCAGAGGCTATCTGCTGGATCAGACCCTTCAGCCGGGTTCACACAAAATAGCCCAGTTAGTGCCCTAGCCTCTAGGCTATGATATATTCTGATGTCTCTCAAGCTCGCCTATTGAAGTTGTTCCACTTTTAATTAAATAATTGAATAATTAAATATTAATTGGTCCAGATAAAGAGTTAGAATGACACTATAGCCTAGTGGTTAGAGCACTCACCTGAGAGGATTTGAACAGGGATCTGCTACCTTTCTCCTTGTCAGGCAGAGGTGGGAGAATTGAACCACAGATCTTCTACATCCTGAGTGAGCACCCTATCCACTATGCTAAAGAAAGGCAGTTTTCTCCTTTCCCATCCCCCTGGCTGTTTTGTGTGCACCCATCTGGTAGGTAGCCTCTGAACATGCCTACTGGATTAGGCCCTGCGCATGACTTAGGTAGCTCAACACTTATCTCCCCCGGTCTGTGACTCTCAACCAGAGACAGGTGCCTCCCTAAAGCCCAGACTTAGGTGCCTTTCTCTATGAGAGGACAGGGTTTAGCATGCATCCCTCTTGTCAGCACCTTCCATTGACTAGCATAATGGTTTGTGGATCTCATTCCTAGGTGCCTATCTCTCCCCATTCATTGTATAGGAGCTTAGGTGCTTCACTTGGGTTTGTGAATCGCAGTGTTGTTCCTGTGATTTTCTATGTGCTTAGAAGTTAGGCGCTGTGATGCTCAGTGTCACAATGCCTAAGTGACTTGCCAAAAAGACCTAGAGAGAGTCATTAGCTGTGCTGGTTTTAGAAGTCTGGACTTCCTGGCTCCTCATCCTGTGTTCTGACCACAGGACGTATCTCTCCAGCAAACATTTCTTACTTCTGTATCTGAGGAACCACAGCTTCAAGGGTGTTTGAAATCCAAAACTGGATTCAGATCTAACTTTGCAAACAGTTCCTATCTTCATAAAGGGCTGAAGTAAAATCCCAGATGTGGACACCTCCAAAATGTTTGCTATCCAAAATCCAGATTTGAATTTTATTGCATAAATTACTTAATATATACAATACATTATACTTATGCTCAGCTGCATATATTCCATCCAGTGTCAGAGAACTTGTGTACTCTCAGTTTGGGCGAGACAAGAGGCTTTGGACTATGCTTCATAATCTTTTAAACTAATATAAGGGCACCTACAGTAGAGGCGAGATTGAGCGGTGTGGGTGTTTGTATACACTACTGAAAAATAAAGATGTTAAATTCAGTCCTTCAGAAAGTAGGCTGCAGCCTCTCTTTAATTATCTCACAGTTTAAGCCTTCCTTTTCCTTAGGATACTGTAGAATAAGAAATGGCAGACTTAATGAGAGTAATTATCAGACACCATATAACAAAGCATGAGGCTGACGTATTGACCTAGTCCCTGTACTTACTGTAGCTTCAACAAGTAATCAAAAGGAAGAAAAGCAATTAGGATGGAGGTTAAATGCCCAGCCACCAACCTCAATGTGAAAAGAAATACAGGCCATTTTGGCTGTTTTGGGTCTTCAAAGGTGAACTGTAAAACACACACAAAAATGTGTTTGTGCTTCTTGATCATGTATAAAAGTGAAGTTGTAAAGTCCAGGAGGATTTTAAAAAATTGCTTTTTTAAAAAAAAATTAGGAATGACCCCTGTGTTTTAGGAGGACTTAGGTAAGATCTATGGAAGACTTGGATGATGCCATCACTGGAGACTGAAACTTGATCTACAACTCTAGGCTCCATTAGGGGAATGGAGTTGATGTAGGAGCTGTCTGCACTTAAAATGCTACTGTGCAGGGCCGGCTCCAGGCACCAGCCGAGCAAGCTCGTGCTTGGGGCGGCAGATTCTAAGGGGGCGGCATTCCCTTGAATCTTTTTTTTTTTTTGCTCTGCCACTGCGGCCGCCCCGCAGGTTTGTTGTTTTTTTTTTTTTGCTTGGGGCAGTAAAAAAGCCAGAGCCGGCACAGCTGCGCCGCTGCAGCACTTCAGTGTAGACATTGCTTATGCTGATGGGAGGGATTCTCCCGGCGGCGTAGATAATCCATCTCTCCAAGAGGCGGTCTCCACAGGGTCTTAGGTCAGCTTAATTACACCACTGAAGGGTATGGATTTTTCACACCCCTGACTAATGTAGTTAAACCTATCTAATTTTCTAATGTAGACCAGGCCTTTAGGGTAAGTCTTCACTGCAGCTATCCTAGGTTCCTACTTGGCTATTGTCCCTAATTCCCCTTCTACCCACACCAAAACCTGTCACCTGAGTTAAGTGGTGCTTCCACCTCAAGCTAGCTGGCCTGCTGCGGGGGTTGGGTTAGAGCCTGGACTCCACTTTCATTTGGGTTGGTAACCCACCCACTTTGCAGTGAGAACGCAGGCTAGTCAGTCTTCCAATGCCTTTCCACAATTCCCTCCAGCCCAGGATGCCCAGTAGAGCAAACAAGTTCTCCCACAATTCAAAAGACTCCTATAACTCAGCTTAGTGCAACACAGAGACTCCAGAAGTCCTAGCAACACACACAGGGGAGTTTAGCACCTGTGAAGACACAGTTACTTAGGCAGGACATTGGAATGTGCCTACTGACATCTAGGCTAGGCTAATGCAGGTGCTCAGAAACTGGTACCAGTCACCAGGTGCCAATTCTGCAGGATGACATACTCCCACAGTTTTATACTGTAGGAGCAAAGAGAGAGTTTTGTTGAACATTAATGGAACAATGAGGTTCTGATATCTATACATCTTAAAAAATTGCCATACTGAAACAGAACAGTAATCTGGTATTCTTGGACAGTGACCCATGCAAACTGCTTCAGAGAAGCAGTATCTGCCCCACCTCCAGAATAAGCCACATTGGGCACTAACTATTCACTGAAGAGAAGAGGAAGCTGGAACTGACACAAACTGGAGATCAGTCTGTGCCCTCAAGCCTGGGCAACAATACCCAACATACATTGATCCTAGTTAATAAAGGTCATTATAGTGTTCTTCGAAAGGGGCTTTTGCTTTGCTAAAGGAATGAAAAAATAAACATATATTACAACATTGTCAAGGGCATGAACTGAATCTTCTTTCTATTTATCCACATGTGGTTTATAACACGAGCCATGGCTTGGGATTCTCTACTTACCATCTGAAAATGCTCAGCAAGGTCATCTTCAAAACTTGACTTCTCCCTCTGATTCATTAAAAACAAAAACACCGACTCTCTCAAATACCTGATCCTGATTATGTGGTGGCCATGTGTAGGAATAATGTGCTGCAGAGGACAGTTACTCATTAGTCACCCCTTAGGAATTTTTTTTTTTTTTTTTTACTGCTTCATAACATGGGGCCCATATTGTATTAGTTGATTCTTGTCACAAAAGAGGAGTTTAGTCTGACCATGATAAACCTGAAGCAAGGCTTTCTTTTTTGAATAATGTCTTGGATCTAAACTAGTATTGCAGCATATAGTGGGGGGGAGGGAGGAGGGGAATCCCCATCCAATTTCTCTTTGATTGCCAAGTTTAGCGGGGTGGTCACCTGTTCCTGCCTGGATGGACTTAAAACAGCCCTGGAGAGGGCGGGGGCAGGGGGAAGTAAGCTCAGCTGTAGCTACGCCCCAATCAGCACTCAGCTGGCCCTTATAAGACGGAAGTGGGCCAGGAGACAGACACTCTCTCTCTCGCCTTTGAGAGGGAGGGGCCTGGCTGCTGGGAGTGTACCTGAGGTGGAGCAGGGCTAGGGGAAGGCTAGAGGGGCTCTGGCCTGGAAACCCCCAGGCTGCAGGCCTAGAGTGAGGCTGAATAGGTATTGGGGTTGCAAGGGCAGCCCAAGGGTAGGCAGAGGCAGCAGGTCCAAACCCCCCTTGCCTGTGATGGGTGGCTTATATACTGCAGTCTGCCCCAGTGAGCAGGGGCTAGATGGGTACTGGGCAGTAGCCATATACTGAGGTGAGGTGGGGGTGGGGGTTCTCCTGCAAAGGGGAGACCCGGAGACTGTGGGGTTACTGCCAGGGGGCAGCACCCTAGCGGAAAGGGGCACCAGGGTCCGGGAGGGACGTGGGGGCCCAGCAGTAGCGAGACACCAGCCGATAGAGGGCACTCTGGAAGCTAATTCCCTGAGAGGCCAGCAGGAGGTGCTGCAGGGTGAGTCTCACACGTGATACTGAGTAATTTGAATGTAACCTGGTCATGCGTTAAAGAGACACGAAACACAGAGTTTCTGTTTATTACTGTGTCTGGGATTTACTGTGTTTGGGATGTTGCCTTGTTGGGTTTTTAATTCTGATGACATGAACTTTGTTATTTTAAGTAAAATTCCTGTCCAAGACCAGCAAATCCTCTCTGGCCTTTCCTGGTTTAATAATGTGATTGCAGATGCGTCTTAAGAGTTTACTAGGATGGCTGGATGCGATGTTGCGACACAACAGTTATTATTAATGACTCATGTTCCCATGAATCAAGGATGGGAATTTCAGTTTAATCACTGCAGGTTGGAGTTATGAGGTTTTGCAAGAACAAAAAGTATTTGCAATTATGTGAGTAAAGCCTTTTGGGAGCAGTGCTGTTTTGAGATCTAAAATTTATCTTAGAATATTATTGGTTGTACATGCTCTGACAACAGTGGAGAAGGAGAAGCACAGTTCTTAACTTGCAGCGCAGGATCCCAACATCAGGAAGCCATGAACTGTAGTGGTAATTTGATGGTTTAGTTCAGATGTGACCCAAAAATTCATCTGACGAAGTGGGTATTCACCCACAAAAGCTTATGCTCCAATACATCTGTTAGTCTATAAGGTGCCACAAGATTTTGTTGCTTTTTACAGATCCAGACTAACACGGCTACCCCGCTGATACCAAAAATTCAGATACTCTCCCTGACCTTCTGTCAAGGCTGCTTCCCCACTTTGAACTTTAGGGTACAAATGTGGGGGCCTGCATGAAAACTTCTAAGCTTAGATCTGGTCCGCTGCCACCATCCTAAAGCTACTTCCCTTCCCTGGGTAGCCTTGAGAGACCTTCACCAATTCCCTGGTGAATACACATCCAAACCCCTTGGATCTTAAAACAAGGAGAAATTAACCATCCCCCTCCTTTCTCCCACTAACTCCTGGTGGATCAAGATCCAAACCCCTTGGATCTTAAAACAAGGAAAAATCAATCAGGTTCTTAAAAAGAAGGCTTTTAATTAAAGAAAAAGGTAAAAATCCTCTCTGTAAAATCAGGATGGGAAAATAACTTTACAGGGTAATCAAACTTAAAGAGCTCAGAGGGATCCCCCTCTAGCCTTAGGTTCAAAGTACAGCAAACAGAGATAAACACTCTAGTAAAAGGTACATTTACAAGTTGAGAAAACAAAGATAAAAACTAACACGCCTTGCCTGGCTGTTTACTTACAAGTTTGAAATATGAGAGACTTGTTCAGAAAGATTTGGAGAACCTGGATTGATGTCTGGTCCCTCTCAGTCCCAAGAGCAAACAAAGAGCACAAACAAAAGCCTTCCCCCCCACCAAGATTTGAAAGTATCTTGTCCCCTTATTGGTCCTTTGGGTCAGATGCCAGCCAGGTTACCTGAGCTTCTTAACCCTTTACAGGGAAAAGGATTTTGGAGTCTCTGGCCAGGAGGGATTTGATAGTACTGTACACAGGACAGCTGTTACCCTTCCCTTTATAGTTCTGACACCTTCTCTATTCCTCTTGGGTCTGCAGAATTGAAGTCAGATTGTACCACAGGCTCATGTTGCGAGTGATGGAAGTGCACTTGCTGCCATATCCCTTTTGGAGGATGAAGCAATGGCTCATCCCTGCAGCTGGCTGGTGTAGAGAAAGGGGACAGACCCATGGTCCATCTCCTTCCTGACCCTATTATTCATAAATGTTTCTATTTCATGGAGCCACTGGTGTTTTCCACCTGCTTCTACCTCCATTCACTGTGATGTGCCTGGCAGGTTTGGTTGTTTTCCTTTCTTTCTGACAGTTGTATCTGGAAGAATGATCTGGCCACTAAATCAGACTTGGAATTAGGAGACCTGGGCAGCACTCCAAGCTCTGCCATTGCCTTACCGAGTGACCTTGGGTAAATCACTTTACCCCCATCTCTCCATCTGTATCTTCACTTTGTCTCCTTCAGGAGGGCTATGAGTCTTAATCATAATGGTTCTAAAGTGCTTTGAGAATGCTTGGCCCCTGGGTCTGGAATTCACTCCCACAGACATCAGGATCATCATGAACGTAAGCAGCATCTTCAGAGCAAAATGAAATCCTACTTCTTTGAGGAGTCCACGCTAACGCCTCTGAAAAGAAAAGGAAGGCCAGTCCCTGCTGCCTGAATGGAAGGGAGAGAAATATTCTGTTACATGAGCACTTCATAAGTTTGGGAGGCACTGAGATACTATAATAATGGGCACCGTGTGCTTCTTCAGATGGAAGGCTCTATGGTGTTAGTACTATTTTAGATGAACCGCCACAATTTTGCAGATTTGCATTCCCACATACACACAGCACCGGAGAGCTAAGCTCTGGTAAGCAAAGCATTAGGGAAAAGAGGCATCGCTTAGAAAAGATTAGATTCCAGTGGAGAAAAACATCATTTGTATTTTTCTTGCAGGAGACCATGTGCTCTGTTCCTACAAACCTCAGAATACGAATTAAAATAATATTGTTGAGGCAAATAGCTTAGCAAGTTTCCAATAAGGATTAAACAATTATATGAATAAGAAGAGCATCTACAGTGACACTAGGTACAGGGCCGGCTCTGGCTTTTTTGCCGCCCCTGGTGGGGAGCGCAGCAGGGGAGGGCGGTGAGCCCGGCTGCGGCCCCGGCCGCCCGGAGCGCTGCAAGGAGGGCGGTGAGCCCGGCCGGGGCCCCGCTCTCCCTGACCGGCTGGAGCGCCGGGAGGAGGGCGGCCCCGTTCTCCCCAGCCAGCCGGAGTGCCGGGGGGAGGGCGGCGAGCCCGGCTGGGGCCCTGCTCTCCCCGGGTGAGCGCCGCCCCCCTCCAGGTGCCGCCCCAAGCACGTGCTTGGTAGGCTGGTGCCTGGAGTCGGCCCTGCCTAGGTAGGATAAAAATACATGTGCCATCAAACCTGCTGCTTCAGGGCATGAATAGATCACCAGTTAGGATAAAGTAGCAATTCCACAACCACCACTAGCCTGGGGCAGGTGTATGCATGGCCCAAGATTTTCAGCTATAACAAGTCACTTGGGGCGCCTCAATTTCTAGGGACACAACCAGACACACCTTAAAGAGTCCTGCTTTCTGAAACTCAACTCCCTTTAAATGTGTTAAAAGTTGGCCACCCAAAATTGATAATCCTTTTCAAAACTCTTGGCTAGGAGATGTTAAATGTCTCATGAGATCAGATATGGGGCAAGTTGTACTGAGAACAGATTTATTCTTATTTTTGGAGTTCTGGTAATGTGCTCACCTCTGTACAGAACCTGGAGTAAACAAAGCACCCATTCCAAGGAGTTTATAATCTAATAAAACAACAATAGATAATAAGGATTAAATGTGTTTAGTGTCACACAACATTTTCCCCCTTAAAACATTGATTTACATTGGAACAAACCTGCAGTCACCTGGGCGCTTTATGGTTGTCATATGCTGTATATTGAAGCTACTCAGAACTTTATGGTTCTGGAATTCGGATCCTCTGCGCCTAAAACACAGCTCCTTAACACCTGAGCTACAGGAGAATCTCCATTAGTTCTTATTAATACAGGACCTATGATACACATCTGAACAGTTCTGATTCAATCCAGCAGAAGAAAGTGGTGCATATATATACATACCATTGCAACTACAGTGTTGTTACCACTATGTTTGTGAAATTATCATTACAGTGAGGATAAATTAGGAACACGCCTTAATGGGAGTACAGGGGAGAAAATATATCTTCTTTATCTAAATTATCAGCAGAGAATTTCTCTCTCTCTCATTTCATAGCCCATTGACTAGAATTCCCATGCCACAATCTTTTAATAGAAATGAAAAATGTCCTCCTAGGCAAGGAAAAAGAAATGAAAAGATGATTTGCTTGGACAGATCATCTGAAGAAGGGGAATCACTTGTGCTTGTTTATTCAGCAAAAGAAGCTGGGGAAACAATGAGGAAAAATGACTAATGTTGTCCCAGGAGATACATCACACTTTATTTGACAAAATGCATTTCATACGTATTATGCCTCTATTTGTTTTTTTGGTTTTTGGTAGTCAAGGCACTGAAATAAATGTTTTTCTCTTGTAATAATCAGCTCTGTTATTACTGCCTGATGGGACTTGTGTGTATATATGAGGATTGTGGTTTGGACAATGTAGAACTCATCTGTGGTTAGAACTGAGTAATCACCTATGCTTTGTCTCTGTAAAATAGAGGCAAACTATCTCACCGATTAGTGAACCCTACCGCCTCCAACTAAAGGACTTTCTCTCATCAGTTATAGGGATACCTCTGACAGATGTTGCTGGAAATCTCAGCTTCCTTCAATATGCTTTTGACTCCCCTTCCTGCAGTGATAAATCTTGTGGCTGTGATTCATAGCAATGCACTGTCAATTCCATTGTAGCTCCCAAGGACAAATTTATAAAGAGGATGCAATACATTGTCAATGAGACCATTTACAGGAATGGTCACTAAACCTAATCCCAAAGCCGATCTTTTTGGATTCTGTAGCTAATGTCCATTAAAATGCTGTGATCATCCCAGGGGACTTGCAGAACTGAGGCCTACATTTTTCAGTGGTTGCCACTGTAAATTAATCCACATAAAAACCAATACAATTGCCCCCTTTATTCTGAATGACCTCAGTCATTCTGCAAATTAGAGGGAAGAGCTATCTAATTTATCCATCAGTCTTAGGTTTTACTGTGGCACCACTCACCACAGTATCTAAGAAAGGATGCATAGCTTTGCCCATCACCATAATTCATCCATCTTTTGGGTGGATAGTGACAATTTTCTTAATACACCATAGCAATACCACACAACAGTTTAGGGAACACAGTGAAGCAAAGAACACTGTATACCAAAAAGCTGTTTAGTGAGACAGATTGTAAATGACCCTAGTTGCTGTTTGGCTAGGATACTGGGGCTAAGATCCCCAACTCTTATGAAAAGTGAAGTGGGATCTTTCAGGACCTTGGTTTTACATTGTTTCTATCAGGAATACAGATTATATTTTGGATTCAAACAGGTCTTGGGCTCATTAATCCTTTGAAAAGTTGGCAGAATCCCATGCAGTTCTCCCTGGAGCTTCAGCCCTGAACTCAGCGCTGGGCAGGCAAACACAGGAGGAAGCATTTTGTTTTAAAATGTATTTGTAAATGATCAGTCTAGGCACAGATTCTATAGCTTATCTGGGCCTCCGTAGCGATCAGACTCAATGCTATGGGAGGAAGAGAGAGGCTGGTGGGAGGGGTGGCTATTCTCTGTAGCACCATTCCCTCTTCCTGAGACAGCAGGTAAAGTGGATGCTGATTCTTAACTGCCTTGCTCCTGGTTTTATCATTTCACCTGAGCAGAATGGGTGTGCAATGCTCTAACCCAGAATCTACCACTCACTTTGCAGAGGTGTACATGATGACACAAGGCCCCCGTGAATGAAAACACGATGCTCCTCAAATAGCTTTTTGTATTTTTTTTTGTTTTAATATTTCAATTGCCTATCTCTCACCGTCAGCAGTAGCAACAGACTTTTCCTTTATGATCCATTGTTTCACATTATATTGTGTCTTTTTAAACAAGAGAGGCTCCAGAATAGGGTGAGGGCACCAAAATAAGAACCTAGATAGCTAGCTGAGCGATCTATAGAACCACATTAGCAGGAGGTATTCAGATCATTAGCGAGTTGGCAAAGAACTAAACCTTTGACCTGGGAAATATGTTTGTACTCTGCTCAGTCAGTGAACAGTGAAAAATCTCTTATCTAGGACCACCAGGAATGTGCTTTTGAAGATACTTAACGGAAGTTAACTAGTTAATGAATTATATTAGTCCCTGGCTGATTTAGTGTTTTCATCCAGACATATCAATACACAGCTTTTCCCTGGAGGCTTAAACTCACCAATTATCCTTCCTTTGGTCCATGGTATTGATTTAACGGAGGCTTGTTTGATATATTTTCATATTTATCATAAAACAAAAATACCTATAGATTTTATTTGTTTATTTAGCATGTGCATAGTCATCTAGCCAAGCAATGGCATCTTCAGTGGCATGATGCGGTTCTTCTAGGTCACCGCTGAACCTCGTCAACAGCATTCATCGACAATGTGCATCATCGTCTGTGTAGCGCCACTAGGGTGACCAGACAGCAAGTGTGAAAAATCAGGACAGGGATTGGGGGTAATAGGAGCCTATATAAAAAAAAGACCCAAAAATCGTGACTGTCCCTATAAAATCGGGACATCTGGTCACCCTAAGCGCCACAGCTGCACAAAGGAAGTCCCACGTTCTTAGCTTTAATGGCACATATCCTAAAAATGAGTTTCTGAAAGTTCACAAAGTAAGTATTGTAATCATCTTAAATGGTGCATGTGCGTACCATTGCTCCCTACTGGATAGAATCAGAACTGCTCCTCTGCGTATCATAGGTCGTATTCTGTTAACAACTAGTAGGGATTCTCTTTTCGCTCAGACTGTCAGGGGCCTATGATCTTAGAGCAGAAGGCTGAGTTTTAGCCCCAATGATACCATCAAATTCGGAGAGGCCTTGGTGCCAAAGTGGCCACAAATTTGTTTGTGGATTTTAGCATGTTGGAGTTTAAGAAGCAAAGCTTCTAGAATGCAGTTACTGGTTGTCAGATAAAGCATTCTGCAGCCATCTTCATCAACATGTAGCGATTCAACTAGCATGTCACTACAGGTCCCAGCTCCTGTGTTCAAAACCCAGCAGGTTTGTAAGGTGGCCACCTCTGACATGTTAAGCCCATAAAAAACACCAGGTGAAATTCTTATCAGGAAGGGGTTTGTTAGTTTTTCTTCCTCTGAGCCTTTGGGCTCATCAGCTGGTTTTCTTTTGGAAAGTGTGTTTACTTTGCATGATTTGACTTCTCATAGAGTTAATACTGAACCAGCAACCCACAGCATGGGGTCAACCAGCAACCCTTCCGCTGTGCTAGAGGAGGTGCTGTCTTTTGGATGAGTACTAAAACCAAGCTCCTTAACACTCATTAAAGAGCCCATGGGACTTTACACAACAACAGGGGATTATTCTCAGTACCTTGGCCAAATTTTAATTGGGGAATATTACACACTACCTCTGCCTCCCAACCTTTCAGCTGGATACAATGGACTAGATCCTCAGTGCACTTGAGCAGCACTTGGCATAGCTGATGGCTTGTGGGGAGGGGAAAGCACAGATGCCTTTCTCCCATTTCCCCACCTTCCTTGATCCTAGGGGCAGGTAGGGTGGATACCCCAGCCTAAGGGCTCTAGCCCTAACCTTTACTGACAGTAAAAGCCTGCTACTGTCAGTTCAGTATTGTTAAAGCACAGCCCACTTTAGTCAGCTCCCTTTGAGTTCCTGACATCTCTCTGCAGGGAGACGTCCCCCACACCAAGTGGGGCCAGGACCAGATAGCTTTACCCTACTTGGAGGGGCGACTGCACAAGGGGAATCTGCAGCTGACTGCTTTAGCCAGCTTTCCCTCGGCACAAAGGGGACGGAGCACGGTCAAGGATCTGGCTCAAAATATTTTTCACATCTCCAAAGATGATGTAATTTCAGCTTCAGACAATAGGGAAGTATTTTAAAACCTTGGGCAACATATTTTGCTGCTGCTGCCCTCCGAGGCAATCTATATGTAATTTATAACAACATGGGTACACAGCATGAGATCTGTAGTCTACCACTATTTAAAATTCTACTTTCAGGTTTAGTCCTATGAAATACCTACCAAGCTATATTTTCTAGGGTACTTTCTCTGCACTTTGAATTAGATGGGATATATATTGTACAGATTATTGGCTTCTTCTCCTTCTGGGGCTTCTCTTACAGTCGATAGGAAGCTGCAGCATTGTCAGGAACCCATCTGTATGATTGCTCCTCTCTATCCATCTTAGGTATTTACAGAGCTCCAAGCCCCTGAGTATCTAGGCATCTGCCAAATTACAAAAAGGTTATTTGAAATAAAATCCTCAGCATAGGACAATTGGAAGTGGCTGTGTTCTCCCTCTGACCTGCACAGGCTACCAGTCATTCAATGGCTGTACCACAAGGTCGCATTGTTGATGTACAAAGTCATTATCTAGGGCCAAGTTACTTGCAGGACTATCCCCCTGTGTCCCACCAATATAATGGAGAACACTTGGATTATACTTGTGCTTTGGGCTGAAGCTCACGCTGTCTCACACAACAGCAAATCACTCTGGGAAACTTTCTTCATGAGGACGTCCATCAGAGGCCTTCTATTGCTGATCAGCTAGCTTCTCGCTCTTGCTGTTTGCGTCAGTTTTTTCAATGCCACTTAATATCAACTACCTTTCTGCATTGATAAGCAATGGCTTTTAATGCACTAGATGGGATGTACCATCTACTTACAAATTACCAGACCTACCGTGAAAACTGTTTAAAGGGGCTGACAAAAAATTAGCTTCTTACCAGAGGCAGATTTTCTACTGCAAGTGAAGCAGAATTGTATAAAGTAAGGTAGGGGATTCTCTAGTGTGTTCTAATAAGATGAGAAGATGCCTTATAAGGGTGGTCTTTTATACAGACTTCAGTGTATTTTTTTTTATACATGATGAAATGCTAGACAGCTACCAGTCCACCTGGCTGCCTGAGGTACAATAGTTTAGCATTTTAGAAATCCATACACTACTCCTATCAAATAGAGAGAGGAAAAAAGGCTCCCACAAGTGCAGATTCCTCGCTCAGTGATAGGAGTCTTTTCACAATTTATTCAGTTAATCCCTTGCAGAAATTCTTTCCCACTGGAAAAGCTTGGTGTGGAGATTGTGGGGTTTTTAGTTCAAACCTTGAGCATGGTCACTACATACCGAACTGCAAAATAAATTTGTTCAGATTATTGTACTTATAAAAATTCTCAAGGTGAGCATGTTTATTCCTACTAAAACCAACAATCTAATTTCCAAAGCATCACAAAGGGCTTCACTTGTAGTGCAGTATTTTCATTTGATAACTTACCTAAATTAAGAGGTAGTATGGTCTCAATAGAGGACTGAGAGCCAGGAACTGCTGAGTTCTAATCGGGAATCTGAAACCGACCCTCTACCTGGCAACTCACTTAAGACTCAATTTTCATAAGTGGCTTCTGATTTTGGGTGTCTCCATTTTTGTGTGTCCAATCTGAGACACCTAGCACCTGACTTTCAGAGGCACAGGACACCCACAGCTCCCAATCACTTCTGTTGGAGTTGTGAGTGCTCAGCATCTCTGAAAATCTGACCCCGGGCATTTCAAGTTGGACATCCAAAAATGGAAACCCCAAATATCAGTGGCCACTTCTGAAAATTTGGTCCTTGATCTCTGTGCCTGACTTTCCCCATCTGTTAAATGGGGATACAGATATTAACAGTGATCATTATTAACAGATCAGCATTTCCCACCAGTTACAACAGGTTGATATCTGAACTCCCACAGTTTCCCTTGTGTGTAGTGAAGGAAATAAGCGTGATCTGTTTGCACATGTTGATTTTTTTTTTTTTAATAGTGACCGCTGTGCTTAACAGGAATTTTATAAGGAATCATAGAATCATAGAATATCAGGGTTGGAAGGGACCTCAGAAGGTCATCTAGTCCAACCCCCTGCTCAAAGCAGGACCAATTCCCAACTAAATCATCCCAGCCAGGGCTTTGTCAAGCCAGGCCTTAAAAACCTCCAAGGAAGTCGATTCCACCACCTCCCTAGGTAAAGCATTCCAGTGCTTCACCACCCTCCTAGTGAAATACTTAATGTCTGCCCCAGAGCATAAGAGCTGAGTGGCGAGTAAGAAGGGGGCTTGGCAGAGCTCCTCCACTGGCACAGGAGCCATTAATGTTCTTATGTCAGTGGCACAAAACTAACAGCTCGAAGTAGTTTCAGGGCCAGGGACTCTCAATCTGGGAGCAGAGAAGAGAATCTGGCAATAAAGTATCATATAAGCCCTAAGTACATTCAACTCCTCTTACTACACTCTGTACCACAGAATGGATCAGCTACCTTGATTGATACGCACAAAACATTCTACTGTTTAAAAAATAGTCTTTGCAATTCCACTGTCATTATTCTAACACTCTGGAGCTCTGGTGCATATTCATCCATGCATTGCTCAGTCTCTCTCTTTCTTTTCATTGTTGCACTTGTGTAGCAGACATGAAAATTATATTTTCAGGTGAAAGATTAATTTGATAGCCAGAGAATGTGAGTGAACCACACAGGGAAATTAAGAAAACCTTGTTTAATGCAGTTCATTGAAAATTATCCATGAAACCTTAGGAGAAATGTCTTTACTTTTATCTACTCGTTTTTTTAAAGAGGCACAATTCCCACCCCCCGCCCAAACAAAACAAAAAAACAGTCTATCCAGCAGGTTCATTCTAGGTCTGCGAGGCAAAGATTTTTGACAAAAACAACATGAATTTGTTTCTAAATCTGCCTTTCCTTTATCTTAACTTATCTCTGAGCCCCCAGTGTGATAGGATCACAGACGTGGGCACTGCACAGATTTTGGATTAATTTTCTCAATGATTAGAGCAGCAGCATATGCAAAGAATCTTAGACTCTTCCAATGGAAGCTTATCATGCAGGCTCTTTATGTAATAGCCTGCTTGGAATCCTGATTAGAAAGTGCCGTTTATATTAAGGAGATGATGGGGATGGAAAGAAAAGCTTAGAAGATGAGCCTGGCATCTGTCATAAAGTCCATGGCAAGTTAGAGATGGGCTTGAACACCAGAGATGTTTTTTATTGCGGGAAGGGGGGTAGCTAATTGTAGAGAGAGGAGCTGTTTTTTCCCCATATACAAATACCAACCATATACTTTCACTCTGAATGGCTTGCATTATAGTTTGAGACAGCAAAACGTGAAAGAACAAAAGTAAAGTCTCCATTAGAGAGCGTGTAGTGTCCCTGTCTCTTGTGTGACAGTCTGTATTGAGTAGATTACAAAACAGCTGCTGGCGTGTCTGCAAACAGCAGAGTCCTTTGAGGTTAAAGGGTGGTCACAGCTGAAAGACTGGGGGTTGCCAACTCTGATTCAGAATGAGCCACGGCAGGGAGAGAGCAGAGATCTTCCCCCTATAAAGAGCTGCAGGAGGTTGCAATGAAGCAGGGAGGGTGTTGAGTTTTGGCCAGGTAAAGCCTGGGAGTACTGGGCCCAGTTCCTACTAAAGACCCTAAGTGGGAGAAGGGGTTGGGGGCCTGGAAGTCGTAGGGCTGAACTCCAGCCATGTAAGGCCTGAGAGACTTTGAAATCAGAAGAGGGGCTGGAGACTCCCTGCCTAAAGGGAGAGAGCAACTGAACTGGGGTTGTGCTTATGCCCAAATAAATTTGTTAGTTTCTAAGGCCTGGTCTACACTGGGGGGGGAGAGGGGTGAATCGACCTAAGATACGCAACTTCAGCTACGAGAATAGTGTAGCTGAAGTAGACGTATCTTAGTTCGACTTACCTCACGTCCTCACGGTGTGGGATCGACTGCCGCTGCTCCCCCGTCAACTCCTCTTCCGCCTCTTACCGCGGTGGAGTTCCAGAGTTGACGGCAGAGCGATCAGGGATCGATTTATCGTATCTACAATAAACCGATCCCCAATAGATCGATCACTACCCGCCGATCCGGCAGGTAGTGAAGACGTAACCTAAGGTGCCTCAAGGATGCCTCATTGTTTTTGCTGATACAGACTAACACGGCTACCACTCTGAAACCTCAACTGGGGTTGGCACCTGGATGTAAAGACTCAGGAGGGGAATGTTTTAATTGCCTGTGGATGGTGAGTTATTCAGGGGCCCTGCAGAGGAGAGAAATGGGTAGCAGGGCACCACAGAGTGAACTCTGGCCATGAGGGATTGCGAAGTGAATGTCCACCCTGGTACAGTGCAGTCTAGAGAGCCCCAGGTGTGACAGTTACATGGCTGCACACAATCTAAGGGCTATTTGTGAAGTTCAGATCTGGATCCAAACTTCTCCAAAACTTGGGCTGTATTTGGGTCAGAAGACCCCTCTCTAGGCTGAAACAATTATCTACAGAGGATCTCCAGCTATAGTGGCATGTCCATATTGGATCCTGGTGCTATCTCACCCACAGTGTTCCCCAGATACCTAAAGATGAAGTACAAAGGAACTGGAATTATCAGCCATGTCAGATGGAGTTTAGCCCATGCTCTCAAACCTTGTTAATGCATCGGGTGGTCTGAGAGAAAACCGCTTGGATTAAGTGCACTTTCAGATCCATACAGGCAAAGAGAGAGTAAGCTCCTTGGGGCACAGACCAGTGTTTTGTTCTGGGTTTGTACAGAACCTAGCAAAAAAGGGTTCCGGTCCATGACTGGGGCTCCTAGAGCTTACAGCAACAGAAATAATAATAAACATGGACCGCTGCATTTCTGGGCTTTAGCATTTGAGTGGCAGATAAAGCCATTCCTTTTGATGGCATCTGACAAAATAAAAACCTGGCTTAGGAAAATGCAGCATCATTATCTCTGTGTATGGCAGCTTCAGGCTCAGACATTTCTATTCAGGCAGTGGAGACCTGAACAGTTCCGGAGGAAGAGATGTGGGTGTGGTGTCGGCCCACCGAAATAATCAGCAATTGAAACTATAGTCAGAGAGCCATTGACTCCAGCAACTTGGGTTCTGATCCTTATCAGTCCATCCCAACAAATCCCATATCAGTACATAGGCTTCAGTTTCTTCAGCCTATGGAGTCCCATTTATTTTAGTGGAAACTCACTCCATTAGCTCAGCTTGCAGTCTCTGTCCAGCCCCATTTGCACTACAGATAGAACCATGTCAATTGTAACCGTTCTCTGATGCAGGGCTACAACAAGCAGAGTCCAGCACCTACCCACAGCAGCAGGGCTCCTGCCCATGTCAGCCTGTCCATGCCTACTGCACTGCACTGCTGTGTTTGCATCAGGGTATTCTGGTGAAAACTGGGCAGCTATCCCATGGTGCTTTGAGGTCAGAGGGCTGGGGGTATTTTTCACATGGGGCAAATTCTTTGGTATGTACTTCTGCACAGACACGTAGGAGGCAAGAACACTGCCTAACCCGGTTACAGAGGCATGGTTAGGTGATGACCTTCAGCAGAAGCATAGTGTGAGAACCTGATCCAACCTGACATTTGCCCTGTTCATGAGCAGTGTCAACCTATGGACCAGGTCTACATTAGACGCTTTTGCTGGTATAGTAATGTTGATTGGGGTATGGGGTTTTTTGTATGACATTCCGATACTGTCAAACACCCTAGGCTTCATGCAATTATACCAGCATAAAAGTCCTTTTGCTGGTATTATTTATTTGCACTCTTTTGCCAGTATAAGCTGCATCTGCACTAGGATGGGGTGCCAGCATAGTTCTGCTAGCAAACCTTTTCTAGTGTAGAATAGGCCTTGTTTAGGAGCCACCTGTCCTACTACTATAATCAAGTTAAGTGACCCAGTTGCAACACAGTTAAAAGTTGTGGTGTAGATGGGACTTAAACAGCATTAAAAAGATGTGGCTAAGTCTGATTTACACTACATCTTTTAACTATATTGTAGCCCGGTCTGCTGTTTTTCAGAAAGGGCCTTAGGAACCAGGTGCCATAGGTACTGACTCCAGGGGTGTTCAAGGGCTGGAGCACACATGGGAAAAAAATTAATGGGTGCTTAGCACCCCCTGGCAGCCAACTCCCCCCACCCCGCAGTGCCTCCTGCCCACCGGGCCAGCGGCCCCACCAATCAACTCCTCCCCCTCCCTCCCAGCGCCTCCTGCCTGCTGTGATCAGCTGTTCTGCAGCGGGCAGGAGGTGCTGGGGGGGAGGGGACGGAACTGGGAGGGAAGAGGTGAGGCAGGGGTAGGGGATTGGGGGAAGGGGTGCAGTGGGGGCGGGGCCTGGGGCTGAACGCCCTCGGGCAAAGGAAAAAGCCAGCGCCTGTGCCAGGTGCCACGTTATCTTTGGGCACAGACTATGTATTGTTACCGCTTGGTTCAGAGTTGATAAAAGTCTGTAGTGCTGATGAGTTTTCCCACTCTGATGGCCTTCGACCCATTGCCAGAAAACCTGGCGCTGATGAAAAGTGAATCAAGGCAGCTTTCCCTGAAAAATAAGGGAGATGTCTCATTTCAGCTGATGTTTGAACCAACTTGATTAAGACAAATTGTTGCAGACGGTGCCCCTTTGAAACACTGAATGTAAAAATGAAAAGAAAGATATGGCATCAGCAGCATTCAGCTCTGTTGCTTTACTGTGTGACATTTGAAAAACTGTAGCAGTGATGAATAAAAGAGAAGCCATCAACAAAATAAAAAGTAAAACGCAAAACTTAATACTAGGCAGATACCAATAGCTGTTTATAGCAAGTGGAATTTATTATACTGTTTATACCAGTAAGGAGGGTTCTCTCTAGTGTTTAGAATATGGAGCCAGGACTCCTGGTGTCTCACCCCAGTTCTGCCACTGACATCCTGTGTGGTCTTGGAGTTACTTAACCTCTCTGAGTCTCAGTTTCTCCAACTGTAAAATGTTGATAATACTTATCTCCCGCACAAGGGGGTTGTGGGGAAGCATTGTGAAACCTTTGGATTATAGGTGCGAAAGTGAAAGTTAATATTATTATAGGTTTTATTAATAAAGAATTGATTGGTTAGGGCCCTGCATTGTTTCTGTACCATGACTGAATACACAAAAGGAATGAGTTAGTTATACACTATGGAGTTGCTTGGCTGCACACAGCATTGCACTGGTTTAAGATAATGGTTTATTTTAAAACCAATTTAGTGAAACTGGTGCAAAAAGCTAAGGCTTGGTCTACGCTAAAAAGTTAGGTCAACCCGGCTACATCGCTCAAGGGAGTGAAAAATCCACACCCCTGAGTGATGCCTTAGCATGGTGAATTACCCTGTGCTGATTGTCAAATCCCTGCCTGTTGGCATAAGTAGTGTCTACACTGAAGTTTCAAGTGTAGACAAGCTCTGAGTGGACACTCTTATTTTGGTTTAACCCAGGCTTATTGTTCTTTATCTTCAGTTAATTTAGCTAAATAAAAATAAGCCTCTTTAACTGAAATAAGTGTCCACACAGGGGGTTGCACCAGTTTAACTGAGCTGGTGTAAAGCAGTGCAAATGTGTGTGTAGACAAGGCCTATACTTAAATGTAGGGGTTCTATCCTAAGACCCACTGCTATAAGGGTTTGGGAGATAAGGCTCTATTCTTTATTAGCTCAGTTCAATTCTTCTTGTGTTTGGAAAGAATCCAGCAAGAAAAGGCACCCATGTAATTAGTGAAGATTAAGGTGGAAATAGTGTAAATTGATTCTAAACTAGAATTTGGGGGAAGGGGTGGAGTTATCATTAGTCAAACAATACAAAGCACTTTGGTGCAATAGGTGGCAAATAGACAATTAGGCTTTACTAACTACTTCATCTTCCTTTAGGAAGAGGGTCATTAGCATAAAAATATCCCAGCTTTCTAAGGATATGCTAAGCTGAACAACAAGACTCCCAAAATTAGTAAGGGATGGAATCTTCATAAAAGACACTTATTTTTCTTTCTCCCACCCTCATGATTTGATCCATTTTTAATGGAAATGCTAATTGGGTCACAGAACCATCCCACGGTTTACAAGGCTGCTTGTGGTAGGATTTTTAAAAGTAAATTGTCTCTAGGAAAATAATGTTGTGGTATCTGTGTTGATCCCAGGGTATTAGAGAGACAAGGTGGATGAGGTAATATCTTTTATTGGACCAACTACTATTAGGGTAGGTCTACACTTACTTCCTGGTTCGGCGGCAGGCAATCGATCTTCTGGGATCGATTTATCGCGTCTAGACAAGACGCGATAAATCGATCCCAGATCGATCCCGGAAGTGCTCGCCATCGACGCCGGTACTCCAGCTCGGCGAGAGGAGTACGCGGCATCGACGGGGGAGCCTGCCTGCCGCGTCTGGACCCACGGTAAGTTCGGACTAAGGTACTTCGAATTCAGCTACGTTATTAACATAGCTGAATTTGCATACCTTAGTCCGAAGTGGGGGGTTAGTGTGGACCAGGCCTAAGTGAAAGAGACAAGCTTCTGAGCTACAGAAAGCTCTTCTTCAAGTCTGAGAAAAGTAGACTTCCATCTAAATACACGGTGGAACAGATTCAACAAGGAGTCCAGTGACACCTTAAAGACTAACAGATTTATTTGGGCATAAGCTTTTTTGGGTAAAAACCTCACTTCTTCAGCTGCATGGAGTGAAAATTACAGATGCAGGCATTATATACTGACACATGAAGAGAAGGGAGTTACCTCACAAGTGGAGAACCAGTGTTGACAGGGCCAATGCGATCAGGGTGGATCAGTCCACTCCCAATAATAGATGAGGAGGTGTCAATTCCAGGAGAGGCAAAGCTGCTTATGTAGTGAGCCAGCCACTCCCAGTCCCTATTCAAGCTCAAATTAATGGTGTTAAATTTGCAAATGAATATTAGTTCTGCAGTTTCTCTTTGAAGTCTGTTTCTGAAGTTTTTTTGTTCAAGTATGGCTACTTTTAAATCTGTTATTGAATGTCCATGGAGATTGAATTGTTCTCCTACGGGTTTTTGAATGTTATGATTCCTGATGTCCGATTTGTGTCCATTTATTCTTTTACGCAGAGACTGTCCAGTTTGGCCAATGTACATGGCAGGGGGACATTGCTGGCACATGATGGCATATATAAGATTAGTAGATGTGCAGGTGAATGAGTCCCTGATGGTGTGGCTGATGTGGTTGGGTTCTCTGGTGTCGCTAGAGTAGATATGGGGACAGAGTAGGCAATGAGGTTTGTTACAGGGCTTGGTTCCTTGGTTAATGTTTCTGTGGTGTGGTGTGTAGTTGCTGGTGAGTATTTTCTTCAGGTTGGGGGGGCTGTCTGGAAGCGAGGACTGGTCTGCCTCCCAAGGTCTGTGAGAGTGAGGGATAGTTTTCCAGGATAGGTTGTAGATCGTTGATGATGTGCTGGAGAGGTTTAGCTGGGGGCTGTATGTGATGGTCAGTGGTGTTCTGTTGTTTTCCTTGTTGTGAACAGATTGTTTAGCATAAGTAGTTAAAACACATTCTATGGGACAATTTAAGGTGAAGTAGCTGGTTAACACTCTTGCAGTCAGAGGTCAAAGGGGAGAGGGGGACTAGTGGGTTATAGAATGTTGTAATAAAGCCATCCAGTGTCTTTATTAAGACCATTATTTTTAGTGTCTAGCAAAGTTATGAATTTAAGCTCAGGCTGGTCTTCTGAAGGTGATGTGCAGGTTTCCTTTGAGGATGAGGACTGAAAGGTCAGGTATGGAGTGATCTTTTGTGAAAAGTGTTCACCCAAGAGTGATATGGTGGTTTTGTCTTTTATAATTTTTCTGCATTCCAAGCGCCATGCACTTGAGTCAGCTGACCTGGGCTCTGAGACTCATTGCCACAGGTTTTTTATTGCAGTGTAGACTTACCCTCTGAGTACCTTTCTCAGACCTGAAGAGCTCTCAGGGTCAGGAGCACCGCCAGCTTTTTTGCTGCCCTCGGCGGCGGAAGGTCCCGCCCCTGAAATGCCGCCCCCGACAGAGGCAGCGGAAGGTCCTGCCCCCGACAGACGTGGCCGAAGATCCGGCCGCCGCAGTCGCTGCCCCCTAAATTTTAGCGCCCTAGGCGACTGCCTAGGTTGCCTAATTGGTTGCGTCAGCCCTGCTCAGGGTACCTCAAAAGCTTGTCTCTTTCACCAGCAGAAGCTGATCCAATAAAAAGATATTATCCTGCCCGCCTTGTCTCGTGGAAAATAAATCTCCTCAGGGTACTGGAACAATTTTTATAGTGGGGGTGCAGATGATGGAAACCATATATATATGCTCTTTGTTATTATTATTGTTGTTATGGCAGCACCTCCGGCACCCCTAGTTCCAGCACCACTGCATTGCCTCAGTCTTTGGAGAGAAAAAATGGCATTTGCTTCCCTTGTTCTCTCTCCGGAGACATAATTTTTTAAATAGAACCATTAGAAGTGATCAATTTGTTCAAACCAAACATTTGCCTCTGCTGTGTTGCACTAACTATGCTGACTAACAAATATGTGTCAGGCTGATTACTATTCATGGGGGCCTTTTCAAGAACATACAAAGCATTTTATTTTCCGCTTATCTATTTTTTCCTTCCTATTTGGTTATCATCTTTCCTCTTCCTAGCATTTTCTGCTTGGTACTGAACACTGGAGTCACATTAGATGTCTATAAGACTTGGTCTAACCTTAAAAAGTTATATTGGTATCCCTGCATTGATCAGGGGTGTGAGAAAACCACAACTGTGACCAACATAGCTATGCCAGAACCTCCAGGGTAGATGCCACTATGTCAATGGAAGAGTGCTGCTATCAATGTAGCTGACATTATTCAGAGAGGTAGTATTCCTATGCTGACAGAAAACCTCATTCTCTGGGTCATCTGCATCTACATCGACATAGGCTCCATACTGTAGACATAACATTATTCATAATTATGGAGAAACCACTGTGGTCAGGAGACAGAAACTCCTGACTTCTGATCCCAGCTCCAACAGTGATTGTCTGTGTATTCTTGAGTAAATTACTTTGATGCTCCGTACCTCAGTTTCCCTATCTGTGAAACTGATAGTGATACTTACCTGGTGCCTTAAAAAGAACAGGAGTACTTGTGGCACCTTAGAGACTAACAAATTTATTAGAGCATAAGCTTTCGTGGACTACAGCCCACTTCTTCGGATAGTCTCTAAGGTGCCACAAGTACTCCTGTTCTTTTTGCGGCTACAGACTAACACGGCTGCTACTCTGTTACCTGGTGCCTTGGTAATCCTAAATGAGGATTAATTAGGTAATGTTTGCAAAGTGATTTATACATGACAAATACTAAAGGCAAGTCCACGCTACAAAATTAAGTTGACATAAATTGCGTTGACGTACACTGTAAATCACTTTTGCATGTCCACGCTTGGATCAACATTTGTTCTTGCTTTCTTGGCTTCCCTGGATGCTTTGATTTTTCCAGCCGCCAAAGAGTGAAAACTGCTGTTGAACCCTTTCTGCATTGCTGAAAGTGTGGAGAACTTTGGTTTCCGTTAGCGTTGACAGTGGCTTCAAAGGTTCTTTCATTTTTATTCTATTTCAGTGGTTCCCAAACTTGCTTCCCTGCCACTTGTGCAGGGAAAGCCCCTGGTGGGCCGGGACGGTTTGTTTACCTGCCGCGTCTGCAGGTTCGGCCAATCGCGGCTCCCAGTGGCCGCAGTTCACTGCTCCAGGCCAATGGGAGCTGCTGGAAGCAGTGGCCAGTATGTTCCTCAGCCCGCGCCGCTTCCAGCAGCTCCCATTGGCCTGGAGCAGAGAACCGTGGCCACTGAGACCCGTGATTGGCCGAACCCGCGGATGCAGCAGGTAAACAAACTGGCCCGGCACACAAGGGGCTTTCCCTGCACAAGTGGCAGAACAAGTTTGGGAACCACTGGACTGTTTTGTTCTCATTTCCAAACTGACCTCAAACTTGTTAACACAGAGGATATCCTGGAAATATGTGAAAGTTATGAAACTGCAGAAGCAAACTTGGGGGGAAAAATACAGCAGCAAAATTTTTAAGTTGGTAGTGAAAAAATAAGACATTAACTATTTAAATTTTTAAATAAATTATACTGTGCGTTGCACTTCCAGCACTTGTCCCAATGATGGCAAAGCACTTCATGAATATTAGTGCATGAATCCTCATCCCAGACCTTTGAAGGAGGGATTATCCTCACTTTGCAAATGAAAAACTTGACCAAGTTTGTGGCAGAGCTAGGAACAGAAATCAAATCATCCAAGACTCTTGTCCTTCTCTTCTTAGAGAGATCATTTGCTATTGGAAACTGCCTTCAGAATCAAGGTTTTGTTGTTTCAGGGCAATATTATAATTGAGAACATACACCTGTGTTGCACATCTCACAATATTCGGTGTTTTTCTTAAAGCCTCAGCTTCTGGAGTCAAGTGATCACAGTGGAATCTCAGCTTTCAGTAAAAAGAAAATATGTCTAGCCCTCATGCTTTTTAACTAAATCTTGCAAATGTGAACCACCAGTACCCTAAAAGCTCAAGAGTCAGCAGGCAAATAGAGAACCCATTTTATTTTTTAAATCTCATGATCTTTAAATCGATCTTGTGATGGGGCGGACTCATATTTTTAAATGCTTGAGGGTTAACAATACTGATTGACTGAAATTAAGTTATAATCGGAGGAGGCAGGGTATATAATATAACCAATTTAAAACAAATGTCTGGCATGTACACACTTGATCAAATTAGAAAGGTAAATACAGTCCATGCTCCCTTGCAGTGACTGGTAGCAATGCTTGCTGCCAATAAGGTGCTGTTTAACACCCCTGTAAGCTATGCATTCTGTTAACACTTCACTGTATGGATTTTGGACCCTAAAACTAGAGCTGTAACATCCATTTTCATTGTAACGTACCTTTGTATCTCTAAACAGGAAGGAACATGGTAGAAATACTCCATAAATAACTGGATTTAGGTTCTGTCCTCATGGGTGTTAGTCCTTATCTGATCTTTTTAGTAAGAAAAAGGACATGGAATCCACCAAAATGTGAGACCATAGACAACAGTCCCTCTAAAAATAGGCATTTAGTTAAAGCAAATGCACAGCTACATGTTACCATTCTTATCACACCAGCTCTGGGTGCTGTGAAATCTAATCCATGGTAAAAATAAGATCCTCAATTATTTTCAGTGACCGGGCATTGAGTGACATGACAAACTAGGCTCAGCCTCCCTCAACACAGTTAAGCTTTGGTTGGTACTTTATATTGGTGGTCTTCCTTCTTCATCCTCATTTTAAAAAAAAAATAATCCAATAACTAATTTTGAGTAAATTCAAAATGCTTCGTGTCATGTAAACATTTATTACTTCTTTCCCTGCCCAGCATACAGATTAGGCCCGAAGTTACATCCTTTACAGCAAACTTTGATATACTAGGACCAATTTCCCCTTCTCTTACTCTACTGTAAGTCCATTAATTTCAGTGGAAATACTCTTGATTTACCCCAGTGCAAATGAGGGGAGAATTGAGCCTATTATTTTACCAGAATGCATTGCTTCCCCCACTACAAGCCAGGGTACTAAGAAATGTATGCCCTTTTTAGCATCTATATGATGGGATACATTACACAATAGAATTAGATGTGAGATGCCTCCACATCAATACAATACAAATACAAATATTCTGATGGATTTTACGTTTACAGAACAGATTATTTAGCCCCATCTGCTTCCAAGGGAAATCACCAAAGCCTCTTTATTATACAGATTTTAAGATCCTGACCAATCAGCTGAAGATTAAGTTCTTGTGTTTTACTCACAACTTTAATCCTTGGCACCTGCTCCTGCTGGCAATGTCTGTGGAGTTATTTTAATGTACCTCTGGTGTAATTATTCTCCGGTTTCTTTGACCAAAGGAAGTGTTAGATACTCCAGCAGCTGGGATCAACATATTTTGTCAACCTCTTCATATCAGCATCCTGCTGTTAACTCCTGCTGTGAAGGATGGCTGCAGTTAGGCAGTACACATCTGAAGATAATTCCTTATTGAGAGTGTAAACAGTATTTTAAGTCAAAATAGATAGGGTTTTTTTCTCTACTAGAAGCTAAAGAAAAAGGAAGTCGTGTTATATAGGTGGAGGGTCTTGCCACATTTCACTCCTTGTTACCACCCAGTTATAAAAAAGCCTTTTCATAATGTCTTATAATCAGTTAATAGGTCTCTTTTTGTTGCTATTACATAGCTAGAGTTACACTAAACCAGGGGTCGGCAACCTTTCAGAAGTGGTGTCTTCATTTATTCACTCTAATTTAAGGTTTTGCATGCCAGTAATACATTTTAACATTTTTAGAAGGTCTCTTTCTATAAGTCTATAATATATAACCAAACTACTGTTGTATGTAAACTAAATAAGGTTTTAAAAATGTTTAAGAAGCTTCATTTAAAATTAAATTAAAATGCAGAGCCCCCCGGACCGGTGGCCAGGACCCGGGCAGTGTGAGTCCCACAGAAAATCAGCTCGCGTGCCGCCTTCAGCATGCGTGCCATAGGTTGCCTACCCCTGCACTAAACCATTACAAGACAGAGAGCAACAAATACACCAGCACAAAGTTATTTTCCCCCACCCCAATAATCTGCACAGACACAAAGTGCATTTTACAAAAAGTTTTGGCCTAAAAGCGGCTCCTGTATCAGCACTTAACTGACAGCTCTTCAGCAACATGTTCAGTCTTAGAGTCACCATCAACTTGACATCCAGTCAATTTGGGGTAGGGGGGAATGTAAAAAGTAGTTTCAGATACTCCACCTGCTCCCTAGTCCCTCTGCCAACTTTTGCTTTTGCTGTCATTCACATTTTCTGAACGTTATTTTGTTCCCCCTCAGTATGGGCCCATGCAAACAACAGTGAAACTGACTATGCGTAATGCTAATACATGCATAGTATAGTCACAGTAAGAAAGAAAAACAAGACTTTTCATTCTCCCCTCTAATCCCTTTTGCTTAGAATAAGCTTGTGTTGAAACAGTCAGATGTAGATAAAAATTCAGGCAAAGACATGATTTGACAATGTCCCTTTAAGATAAAACAACTAGTTTTTAATCAGAGAAAGTACTCTACAAGCCATTTAAAATATAATGCAAAATTAGTCTTAAGATTGTAGAATGGCTAAGGCATTTTGTAATGGGTAAGAGAGCCCTGTAGGTAGCTGGGTTCAAATTCAGCCTAAGTTAGTAACTGACCAAGAGTTCCAAGATCAGCAGGCTGTTCACTGCCTATGCGAAGGAGTATGGCAGTATTGCTCCAGTTCCCAGTGGACAGCTGTCCACAGTTAAAACCCCCACCAAGATTAGCCCTGCCGTGAGAAAACATGCCAATAAATGAATGAACCATGGAGACTGAACCTGAGCCCCAAGGTAGTACATACTAAATTAACTGGTTAAACAATTAAAATGAGACCTATTTTTCCCAAATAGGTATAAAGACAGGATTCTCATTTCACACATGCTAATAATTTCAGAAGTTTGTATTACTTCCCGCTTGTTACTTTGTCCAAAAAGCACCCTACATTTTTACAATATGGAGATCTGCAGTTATAAGTCATCTTAGACATGAGCCCCTGAGTACATTGTTTGGTCACCAGGCATGGCACTTACAGGAAAATGATAGTAAGAAGTTTGTCCATAGACTGCTCTATTAAGGAAAGATGCTGGAGTTGTTATGATAGTATGATCAGTTGGTATTCCATAAGTAGTACATGCAGGCTGCAAAAGGGATCCATTGGTTGATGTAGGTGGCAAGAACTGGGCTCCTTGAGAGGACCCTATGATGGGGAAAGGTGGAGCCATGCTCAGGCAGATGTTACTGGTCTGAGGATGACTACCCAAGGAGCATCTGGTGGCTGAACTGGAGAACCAAGGAGGAGCAGCAGCTTCGAGCAGCTGACTCTGGATTGGTGCAGGCCCATGTTGCTGCTCTTCATCCTGGGATTTCAGGCATCTACAGCAGCAAATACCAACGAAGGCCCCAATGACAATGAAAGCCACAAATATGGACCCAACGAGGAGGAAAGGTAAGTACATGGGCACTGGAAATGGAAAATACAGAGAGAGAAGTCAGTCATTTACTAAGGATAGTCTTTACTAAGGTCCTCATTTACAGAAGTTTCCCTCGCTATATCATGTTTCATACCCGGAGGTTTCACTAAATCTTTAAAGCATCACCACAAAGTCTTACGCCCTACCAGCAAGGGTTCTGAGCCCATTAACTCTCCAAATGAATAGCAGGACCAAGATGGGCTCTTGCCAGTGAGAAACTAGAATGAAGTTTTTGCCTAAGCCCAGGTATTAGGTCAGAGGTGGGCGCCATTGCCTTTCCAAATTATGATAATCATTTACACCTATGCAGAGTGCTTTTGAGACTAGTATTCTGATCTGGTAGCATTTCACACCTATTGTTTTCAGGTATAAGTGACAATACAAGATGCAAAAGACCAGAGAATTGAGCCCAGAACTTGTTTACTTTATAGAATTAGTGGCGAATGCCATGTAGAATCTACCTGAACAGGACAGGAGTTTAGATATGGTCACTAAGCAGCTCTAGATCTTGCAATCCCAATTTTTACAAACCAAAAATTCACCATTTTAGGAAACTTGTAAGGAACCAGAGGCCTCTGAGCACCCAGCACATTAGCAGTCACAGCAGCCCACATTATGCTTTCTTCACCTTGGAACATAAATCCTAGCGCTTGGCTCAATGGCTTTTTGGTGCCTGGTCACTCCTTCGCATTTATACTAAGTCCCCAAATGCTAAACTAGAAGAACCTCAGCTGAAGCCTGGTTTCCACCCCACATCGTTCATTAGTTCTGGCCTGCATCACTAGAATTTAGACTAAGGCATCCTGGTTTCCTCACACTCAGCTCTGCTTATAGATCACCCATTTCCCTCCTCCTTCCCAGACAGTACCTTAGGGCTTGTCTACAGCTGGAAGGTGTTTCTGATTAAAGCAGGGTCTGAATTTAAAGTGCAACGGTATTCATGAATGGCTCCAGGGAGTTTGGGTTAAGCTGAACAGGAACAAGGCATTCATTCCAGAATAAGTGTGTCCACACATGGAGTTTAGAGTTAGTCAGGAGCAGTTAACCAGGAATTACTCCATGAATAGACTAGCCCTTAATTAGCATAGCCTAATGCCCAGGCAGTTTTCTGCCAATACCAGCTATGGGGCACTTTGTATTCTACAAGGGATCTAGACTTCCATTTTAAAACGATGGGAGAGGGCGGCCCAGAAATACTCTTCTTTACTCACTTGCTATAGCTCATTCCCCTTTAAACAGGGTCCCACCATGGGTCAAGTTGTCTAGAGCTCTAAAGAGGGAGCAGACTTGAGTTGGGCAGCTGGAGCTTTGAAGGGGGGGATTAGATGTGGAACTGTAGAGGGAGGCACGGGCTGGTTGGGTAAGATGTGGAACTCTAAAGGGAGAGTTTTGGAGTGGTGGATCTAAAAAGCATCCCAGCTCCCTAAGTGTACCGCAGAACCCAGGTCTCTGATGAAGTCCACCCCTTATCCTGCAGGTGCAGAAGGAGCCTGTTACCTGATGAAGGCTTGGGACTGGTCTGGTGATGGTCATTAGGACACAAGCCTTGGTCCAGCCGAGCCTCTCTGGTTGAGCAGCAGTAGCGCAGGTTGCAGGTGCCGCAGCACAGAGTAGCCTCTGGGCTGTCGTAGTGCTCTGGGCACCGAAACCCCCTATGCCAGAGCTGTGAGCTATCTGCCCAGCCATGGCAGTACTCTCCATCCTGCCCAGAGGTGCCCCCCAGAGTCAACAACAGCACCAGGACACACAATGGCCCCCTCTCCATGACACAGAAACCTTCGGGCTTCCTGCCTTTCGCCCCCTCCGTCAGAGAGCTCAGACTGGAGACCTCTCTAGCCTGTCCCTTGGTTAGTCCACGTGCTCTGAACTCCCTAGTTGCTTAGGGCACTCCCGAGCAGCCCAGACCAGGCTCCCTCCCGATTCTGTTAGCCACCAGGATGCCCCTGCACCCGCAATCAGCCCATCAGGATGTATGGCTGCCTCCTCCCGCCAGTCTGTGAGCTGTTTGTACTGCCTTCCCACAGCCTGGTCTAAAGCTCTGCTCAGCTCAGCCCTCAGGAGGTTTTATCCCCTGTCCAGTGACCTGCCTCCAATTCTCTCTCCCCCTCCCTCCCAACAACAAAGAAGGACCCACTCAATTCGAAACCATTCCCAGCTCCTCCTGGCCTATCACCCCTCCCCCCCATTTCCCATCCTAAACTCCAGCAGGGAAGAGCCTCTGTTTCCTGCTGGAGATGGCACATCTCACACACTTGATTAGCCATTGTCACAAACAAGGGCACAGTTAGCCAACACTTAAGAGTGTGGGATGCATCAAGCACAGGGCTAGCCTGGTACCAAAGTTCCATTCCCTTAGGGGCCTGCAGATGAGCTGTCAGAGAGGGGCAGCTGGGGAATGAGCAAAAACAATGCGTGATGACAAGTGAGAAATTAAATTTCACAAGCAGAGGGAAAGCACATCTACTGCCAGCTTCCAGAGGGCTCTTTAGTGTAATTGGTACAAATTGCTAAGGGACATTTGTATAACACCACGGAAGATAAGCCATTGTTCGCCTTGTTTAACATGGATAATCAAGTATGTAAGTATACAGAACAGGATTTTGGTGTAAAAGTTTTAGCAAAATACATCTTGCGAGGCCGACATTTCCAAATCCTACCCAAGCTGCCCTGTTTTCTGTGCATAGTTAAAGGTGTGGAGGCTGAAACTTGCAAAGAACCTGCCACAAATCTGCCTCACAAAGCTCAGAGCAATCCATGAATCCAAAAGCACATTCAAGGGAACAAGGTGCATATTTTAAGAAGCTCTTAGTAACATTTACATAGGAAAAATCACTGTTTTGCCGAGACCCTTTTCCAACACAGGAGTGCCTGACACTGGCTTTCATTGTAAATAGGAAAAGACCATGCTTTGCTTCTGGCATGTCTTCGTTGGGGATTTAGGGTCTGGTGCTGTTACAGTGATGTAGCTCTACTAGAGCAAACCCTAGTATAGAGCATGGGTGTAAACCTCTTGGGTTTGGGGACCACTGTCCCTGCAATTACATTCATAGGTAAGGCCCAGATCCAAAAAGATATGTAAGCTCCTAACTTCCATTGATTTGAATACATTTGTAGATCCGGACCTAAATAGTGTAGACAAGATCTATGTTCCTGAACAGTGCTAAAGCCCTGCAAAACTTCAAGGCCCTGATCCTGCAAACACTTAAGCACATGGTCATAGGTGAGGAGGGAACGAGATGGGGCCAAGATCCCGAGTACCTACAGTTCCCATTGACCTCAGTGGAAGTTGTGGTTAGTGGCACTGGAACATTTTTCACAGCGGAGCTGAAAAGCCAGCCCCCTTACCCCTGTCCACTCCCCCCCCCCCTTCCCCGAGCTGGAGCTGGGAGTAGGGCCGTGTCTCTGGGAGGAGGGCATCCGGACAGGGGTAAGGGGGCCGAGGCTAGGGCCAGCAGTTGGGACCCCCAGGCGCAGAGCCAGTGGCAGGGGAGTCCCGCGTGCAGGGCAAGTAGCCCGGGTGCAGGGCCAGGAGCCAGGCCCCCGCTTATGGGGCCAGGAGCAGAGCCCTGCGTAAAACCTGGGGGTCCTGAAGCATCCCTCGCATCTCTAGTTCCTGGGCCTATGGGTTGTGTGCTTATCACATGAGACAATCAGACTCACAGCAGGTAAGGCAACATCTTTCACTCCCCTATCGGAACAATTGGCAGCAGTGTTTGCAAATTGCTTTAAGATTCCAGGGTGTAAAACTCTTTACAGATGCAGCATTCATTAATGCACATAAAAGCTTGGCCCTGTTCTCATTGACCTTAAAGGGAGTTTTGCCATTAATTACAGAGAGTGGATACAGAATAGAGTCCAGTTCTGCAAATGCACAGAAACACAGCCCAAAATGATCTCCCCTCTGATTACTCCTGTTATAACATTACAGACTGGCAAGCACATTTATGCTGTATTGACAATTTCATAGATTCAATTGAATCATATTTCCAATCTGCCAAAGACTTCAGCTCTCATCACCTTTGGCAGTCTGTCACCTTTCATGCCTCACTCTTTAATTGGCTCTTTGGCAAACATGTTTATGGAGATTCCTCTTCTCTGCTCAAAATGTTACTCTGAAATCTAAATAGAGATTTCATTTAACAAGAGAGATTTCCAAACACTGCTCAGTGAACTGAGAGATACTTTCTGCCCTGCTGCATTTTAGCTTTGCAAGAGACAGCTTGACTGATTTGCAAAGGACCTGATCCTGCAAAGAGCTGAGCACCCCCTATGAGGTACGGAGCACAGTCTGAAGACAATGGGAGGTCTTCAATGGGACAATGGGAGCACAGCACCTTGCAGGACTGGGCCCATAAACAACTGGGAAGATGCTTTATATTCTGTCCAGTCACAAGCTGTCAAATTTGTCTGAAAGCAAATGATGGTTTATTTAGGCATAGACCCCTAGCTATATTGAACCAAACTAACTTCCATCAGGATTATTAATGACTAAGAATAAATGCTGAGAGGCTCTGGGAAGGCGCTCAGCACTTCTCAGGGGTTGTCACAATAAAATAAGCATCAATAATAATAATAATCAAATTAACACCCTACACCTGTTCCAATGGAAGTACACTATTGAGGTTTCAAAATCAAGCACTCTGAAGTTAGGAAATGCCTGAATTAAGATTGTCTGTGCAACCTTGGTTCAACCCCCTTGTGCATTATGATACCGTCATTAATTACATGGTCATGTATTACTTTTTTTCCTCGGGTCCCTTGCCTCATTCAGTGCACAGGTAAGTCCTTAAAACCTGAGCTCACATGTGTTCTGCATGGACATGAACATCCTGGAGCATTTTTATAAATTCAGGGGGCTGCTGTCGTGCCCTTGTCCAAAATCTCCCCTCTTCACATGGTTGTGCAGTGGACTGTGCTCTTGTCATCCACCTGGCCGCTGCCACAGAGCTTGCTGCACTATAGATGTGGTGTGGATGGTCCAAAGATTGTATGTGCATATGTAACTTGTGAACTACTTTGGGAGCCTTTCAGCTGAAAAGCTCTGTACAGACAGACTGGGGTGCTGGTTGCAAACAGCTGTAATAAATGTGAAATGACAGTTTCCATTCTATTCTATTCCATTCTAATTCCCTGAAAACAGTCACTCACAACAGTCAGCTCCTCACAGGATCGGGCCCATAATAAATACATGGTACTGCATGAGGCATAATAAGTACATTAAATAAGAACATTCGCTATTAGCTTGTCCTGCAGCAGCAATGAAATGTTTTTGACAAAATGCCCCTAACAACTTGTACCTACTGAGAACAGCCTCACTAATTCCTGTTTAAATACTTTGGGAAATGTCTTTGGTGCCCTGCAGTCACTGAGCTCTTTACATTTCATGAGTGCAGTTATTGAATACATTTTGCCTATGAGAAATTATACAAAATTCAATTATAGATAACCAGTCACATACCACAATGTAAATCTGTATATGCACACACCGTAATTCAGCCCATCTCATCCTATCCCATGTTGGCTGTGCACCATTCATGTCATCTGCTTCATTTGCTAACCACCAGGCGGGGCCCTCGCTACAACTCACCGGTGTACTTCACAATGCTGCAAGACTGCCATCTTTTCTGAGGAGTTGAGATTTAGTGTTGGTGAAAGTGCTGCCTTTACTGCCTTGGACACTGGATTTTTTTGTTTAGCTAAAGACAAGTGGAAATACTGCAGGTTTCTTCTTCACTGATCTGCCAGTATTCCTTAACGCTTGGAATCAAGGGGTCAACCCATGGAGATGAGGGGCTAGTTCAGAGTCCAGGTTTAATTACTGGGGCGAGAATATGAATGGGAGTCAGTGGGGATGGTGAGACAGAGACTGGACAAGGAGCCTGGGGGTGGGGAGACTGGGACAAAGATGAGTGATGACTGAGATTGGATGAGGAGCATGAGTTGAGGAGAATGGGACAAAGTGCCTGGAGAGGGAAACTGGCACTAAGAGGGAGAAGTGGGGAGATTGAGTTTGGATAAGAAGCACAGGGGGAGACTGGGACTAGCTGGACAAGGAGACTGGCACTGGAAGCCAAGGTTGAGGAGAGACTGGGACTTGGACTGGTGGCCTGGATGGGAGACCGGGGCTGGCTGTGCAAAGAGATTGGGATGGGAATGTAGAGCCCATGAGGTGGAGACTGGAATTGGTTAGGCAAGGTGAAAACCTTGCGTGTGTAGTGTGTATGCTTTATGGGCACTGAAGAGCAAAGCTGTCTAGCTGGCCTTGATGCTATTGTATCTAAAATCAGTTCTGTGCAATTTCTGGTCTCATTAGGGAATTGGGTCCTGATTCTCACTCATTTACAGTTGAGCAACTCAGCTGATTGGAGCTATTCCTGATTTACAGTGGTCTAAGCAAGTGGAGAATCAGTATTCTTAATTATCTTAATTATCACACTGTAAAATGCTTGAGGACAAGTCGGGGTCGTTGCTTTGGGCAGGGTGGGGTCCCTTAATGCAGGTGTCAGAGTATTAATGATGAGGATGGTGCTTATGACATTGACTTTATCCTCATGCACAATTATTTCAAATTTGGTGACAATATATACCTCCAGACCAGTGGCACTTCCATGAGCACCCATATGGCCCCACAATATGCCAACATTTTTATGGCTGACCTGGAACAACGCTTCCTCCGCTCTCATCCACTTATGACCCTTCTCTACCTACGCTACATTGATGACATCTTCATCATCTGGACCCATGGGAAGGAGACCCTGGAAGAATTCCACCATGATTTCAACAGCTTCCACCCCACCATCAACCTGAGCCTGGACCAATCTACACAGGAGGTCCACTTCCTAGACACTACAGTACAAATAAGCGATAGTCATGTTAACACCACCCTATACCAAAAACCCACCGACCGCCACGTCTACCTTCATGCCTCCAGCTTCCACCCCGGACACACCACACGATCCATCGTCTACAGCCAAGCGCTGAGGTACAACCGCATCTGCTCCTACCCCTCAGACAGAGACCAACGCCTACAAGATCTTCACCAAGCATTCTCAAAACTACGGTACCCACGCAAGGAAATAAAGAAACAAATCAACAGAGCTAGACATGTACCCAGAAGCCTCCTGTTACAAGACAAGCCCAAGAAAGAAACCAACAGAACTCCACCTATAGTCCTCAGGCCATCACCTATAGTCCTCAGCTTAAGCCTCTCCAACGCATCATCAGTGATCTACAACCCATCCTGGACAATGATCCCTCTCTTTCACAGACTTTGGGAGGCAGGCCAGTCCTCGCCCACAGACAACCCACCAACCTTAAACATATTCTCACCAGCAACCATGCACCGCACCATAACAACTCTAACTCAAGAATAAATCCATGCAACAAACCTCGATGCCAACTCTGCCCACATATCTACACCAGCAACATCACCACAGGACCTAACCAGATCAGCTACAACATCACCGGTTCATTCACCTGCACGTCCACCAATGTTATATATGTCATCATGTGCCAGCAATGCCCCTCTGCTATGTACATTGGCCAAACTGGACAGTCACTGAATAAGAGGATAAACGGACATAAGTCAGATATCAGGAATGGCAATATACAAAAACCTGTAGGAGAACACTTCAACCTCCCTGGCCACACAATAGCAGATGTAAAAGTAGCCATCTTACAGCAAAAAAACTTCAGGACCAGATTCTAAAGAGAAACTGCTGAGTTTCAGTTCATTTGCAAATTTGACACCATCAGATCAGGATTAAACAAAGACTGTGAATGGCTATCCAACTACAGAAGCAGTTTCTCCTCCCTTGGTGTTCACACCTCGACTGCTAGCAGAGGACCTCCCTGATTGAACTAACCTCGTTCATATTGATTCTTGCCTGCATATTTATACCTGCCTCTGGAAACTTTCATTACATGCGTCTGACGAAGTGGGCATTCGCCCACGAAAGCTTATGCTCCAATGCATCTGTCAGTCTTAAAGGTGCCACAGGACTCTCTGTTGCTTATGACATTATTATTCAAGGAGGGGATGCTGAAAAATAAACAATAACAAAGAGGCAAGGTGGGTGAGGTAATATCGTTTATTGAACCAACTTCTGTTGATGAGAGAGACAAGCTTTCGAGCCTCAAAAAGCTCTTCTTTATTTCCCAGGCCTAACAAAGAGCTCTGTGTAGCTTGAGAACTTGTCTCTCTCACCAACAGAAGTTGGTCCAATAAAAGATATTACCTCACCCACCTTGCCCCTCTAATATCCTGGAACCAACACAGCTACAACAATGCTGCATAAAACAATAACAATGCGAGCTAGAACTCAGGAGGCCCATCTGATGAGATGACAGGCGGGTACACACCTCTTTCTGCAGATCATTAGCTGAGGTTGATTAGTGAAGGGGCTTCATCTTAGGAGAAGGAGGCATGCTGTGGATAGTAATTTAGCAGAGCCCGAGTGCTGCTGTTTTAATGAAGAAACCGCAGGACAAGCTGATAATCACTTCCTTGCTTGATGTAATGTAGAGGAGGAGGAGGCAGCATGTGCATTCTCTGAAGAAATGGCTCAGATCATGTTGTCTGATTTCCTTATGTCTCTGTGTCCCCCTTTTCTGCACCCTCCCCTGAGCTCATAGCATATGGTGCCAAGCTATTCTTACACTGGAAAAAAAATCCCTCAGCAAGGAACAAACTTTGCTTATTCTGTAAATGGTCTCAGTCAGGAGCCAGGTGAAAGTAGATCAGAGAATCAACAAGACACAGTATCTGCCAGTGTGGCTCTTGGATCAGAAGCAGAGAGAGAGGAGCCTGATAAGGTTATTAGTTTGGGAAAGGGGGATAGCATGGAAGTGGGGCACAATTTCCTGCTTGTTTTATACCGTTCCATTAATCCCTTCTTAGAAACCTCCTGGCTGGCTTCAGTGTTGTGTGTCTAGGTGAGCAGCCTCTTGCTGTGTTTCATCAGTGCGATTGTGGATAATAATGCCAGAGCAAGGACCACATTCAAACATTAGGAACACAGAGGCCTGATGGGGAGTCACTGAGATACCATAGGCTTGGAGCTTTTTTGCAATACGCATTGTGTCTTTGTTGTAGCAGCGGGAGATGGACAGAGCTCTCCCCCATCCCGCAGATAACTCTGGTAGGGAGAGTGCGGCGGCCCCCACCTTTTCATTGTGCCCCTCCCCAGTACCGGCAGGCACAAGTCGTCTCTGCAGACAGATGGAGGAAACAATGAGACAATATTGGTTAGCATACCAGGCAGTGATCACTGTATGCCAGCCACCGTTGTCTGGTTTTTCAGAGGCATACCAAAAAGGAGAGTTTGAAGGAGGGTAATGAGGTAGCTTTGCAGATGTTTACAAGGCAATCCTCCTAACTGCGAGGGAAGCAGGGAGAAAGCACCAAGGTACTTGTTTGAAAATTTAACAAGAGGGCAAGGGCCGATTGGAGGCAGGAGTTGACATCTTAACGGTAAACGAAAAGTTAGGTAGGGTGGGGATAGGACATGAAGGACCTTGAAAATGAAAACAAACCATTTATATTTGCTGCAATACAGAAGGGGAGGCCAGCAAAGGATTCCAGAAGAGGGGTGACTCAGTCAAAATGATGGGCTAGGCAAATGATCTTTACAGTAACATTCTGATTGCATATGAGTGGGACAAGATTGCATTTGTCAAAGCCAGAGAAAAGGTGTTGCAGGAATACATGAGATGAGGAGATCCTGAACAAGAGCTTATCCTAAGAATACTGGTGGAAGCTCCATTACATGAGACATTGAACACTAAGTTAGAGAAAGCAGTAGAAAACATAATGTAGGGACCAATCCTGCACTGTTTTCTGGGGAGGTGAGAGTGGGTGCCCTAATAGGTCTTTTCCATCTCTATTGTCTATGATTCTATGAGATACACAATCTGTAGGGCAAAGGGATGAAGTAAATGGAGCGTTGGGGCTTGCCAGCCACAGATTCTGGGTCTCGTTCAGCCCTGGTGAAAGGGGGAGCAGCTCCTGACACATGGTCTACATTTGATAGCCAGACAAGAATTCAAAACGCAGAGGGTCAGTGTCTTTAAACAATGATATTGTCTGAGTTATTGCAGAAGCATTCACCAGAACGGAGTTGATGCACTTGGTGATTGACCCAGGACAGTACTGCTTATGGACAGATGCTGCAGTGAAGCACTCACCCCACAGGGGATTGAATGAAGCAGTGATTTAGGAGATGTCAGTTGCAAACCTCAAACTGATGTTTCTTGGTGTGAATCTTCATAGTGTTTTCTGTTTACCGCTTTTTTCTCTCTTGAAATGACTTTGGTTTCTCCTGAGATCTTTTTGCATGACATTTTCTGACATGCTGTAGACACAGGTTGTGATCTACTTGGCAGTTTTGGAATTGCTTGTTTGAGAGCTACCTTGCATGCCAATCAGTCACCTTATAACGGTTTTGAATTTACTGTCAGATAATGCACCACTCACAGATTTACTATGGAGTTCAGCTGTATCCTCATTTGCTTGTGTTTCTGTGACCACCTGTCACAATCCATCATTTTAATTCCTTTTTAATGATTTCCCTCATAAGATTTATCACAGCTTAGCCTGTGTTGACTGCAATGAAGGCTTTAGTTTGTAATAAAAGAAACCAAAAGGGGCATGTGGTCAGAGTGACTGGAAGACTTGAGGAATAGTGCATGGAATATGGTCTATAGAACCTTAAACCTCTAGGTCATCAGTTCAGATGTACCCAGAGTTATTTCTGAGCAAAACCAGTCAACCTGAATGAAACTCACTGCTTCAATGTTGAGTTATAGCTTCACCATATGGGTTTAGATGAGAGCAAAACTCACCACGATACAAAACCATGTGAGCAGAAAGGACCAAATTCCTTCCTGATGCAATTCCATTGACTTCCCTAGAGTTACACATGGGATGAATTTGGCACAAATTGCTTAAAAATGCTGACAAAACCCACACGAACCAAAATCAGTGAGTTTTGCACAGTTCTAGTCACATGATACTGTGGTGAGGAATAATTCAACATGGTAGAGCAAGGCAAGGGATGCCAGCTGGGAACAGTATTAAACTGCAAGCAAAAACATCTACATTAAAACAGAGCATTTGTGATTCAGGCTGGGAGAGTGATTTGTATGAAATAAACATTGATCCAAACTGTTCCCTACATTCAACTATCCCATCTGAGCCAAACCTTTCTAGAGGTTTGGAATAGTTTAGTAACCTCATTTTCACTATTTTTGCTTTCCATCGAATGGGCACAGTAAAAATCCTGACTAGTAATCATTCATAGAGTAACAAAATCGATACAAATGGCTTCCAGCTGGGATGGGAAGCAAAAGTGCCAACATTTAGTCGGTCTCATATTTCTCGCCTGTGCAGAAGCAGGAGGTAGTGGAAATTACTCTAGAAATTTGATTTCCATTCCCCGAATAGAGCCAAGAGGTTTGGCCCATTCAGAGAAGCATCCTCACTTTTGGGTGCTTAATGAAAACCAACCTGACCTCAGACCCTTTTGCTGTTTGACCATTACTTCTTATAAGTGATGTTTTAATTTTCCTCCCCAGCTGGTATCAGAGATAAGAGACTAAATCCACTAGACATTAAAACACTGAAGAGTTCTGTCATGTGTTACTTTGGTCTTATGCTCAAAGTCTTTCTCTTCTTCTCCCCGACTGATCTCAGATATAATGCAAAATAATCTGCGAGCCAAAAAAAGTGAGCAATTTAAACTGCTGTTTTTGAAGCTCAGTCCCAGTTCTCTTACCCCTGTTCTTCCTTTTCTAGCATCCTGGGATGTGTCTTCACTGCAGCGTTAACGTGGGCTCTTGGGGTGTCCACCCCTAATCCCCCTCCCATCCACACACAAAAACATCTCATCTGAGTTTGATGGCACTTTAAACCCAAGCTTGCTGGCCTGGCTGGATAAGCTAGAGCTAGAGAGTGAGCCACTTTCATTTGGGCCGGTAACCCATCTACTCAGCAATGAGGACTCAAGCTAAACCACAGAAGTGTTGATTGTCCTCCAATGCCTTCCCACAATTCCCCCTGTGTGCCCAGAAAGACAGTCAAGTTCTCCCACACTTTCACTAGGAAAGAATCATAGAGCAGTTCAGCTTACTGCAGTACAAAGAATCATGGGATATGCCCCCTGAAATAAACTGGCCGTCGGGAAGTTTAGGTTTGAAATTAAACGAAGGTTTCTAACCATCAGAGGGGTGAAATTTTGGAACAGCCTTCCGAGGGAAACAGTGGGGGCGAAAAACCTCTCTGGCTTTAAGATTAAACTTGATAAGTTTATGGAGGGGATGGCTTGATGGGATAACGTGATTTTAGTCAATTAATCAACAGCGTGCCATCGCTGGTAAATAATATCAATGGCCAATGAGGGTCTGGCTGGAGAATCTTGCCTGCATGCTCAGGGTTCTACTGATCGCCATATTTGGGGTCGGGAAGGAATTTTCCTCCAGGGTAGATTGGCAGAGGCCCTGGAGGTTTTTCGCCTTCCTCCGCAGCATGGGGCGGGGGTCGCTAGCTGGAGGATTCTCTGCGACTTGAAGTCCTTAAATCACAGGATTTGGGGACTTCAACAGCTGAGTCAAGAGGAAGGGGGTGGGTGGCCTGCATCATGTGGGAGGTCAGACTAGATGATCATACTGGTCCCTTCTGACCTTAAAGTCTATGAGTCTATGAGAAATCCTAGCGACATATGGGGCCTGCAGTGTTGACCTAGTCTAGCTACCTTGCTATAAGCACTACAGTTCTGTGTCTCCACTGGGATTTTACAGCAGGATAGCTAACAAGTGTTAGTTATTCTGCTGTCAACCCCTCACCCCCCCAACCTTTTTGCAGTGAAGACATAGCTATAGCCTAATTGATGTAGTTGACAATGACTGCTGTAGATAATTATTAGTTGTAGCTGGCAATCCATGATCCACCTCTCCCTCTTGTCCTCTTTTAAGGATTTATTTCACTCTTAATAGTGCAAATCCTGCAACCCATCCCCACATGCTATGGACGCATACTGCTCAAATGACAATGGAGCTGGGGCAGTCTGGCAGCACGGTGGGAGAAAGTCTGTACAGATGTTGAGAGCCTGTACAGATGTAAGGCATCCACAGCCTTTGCAGGCTGCAGAGATATGTTCTACCGGAGGCTCCATCATAGGGTTACCATATTTGCACAATCAAAAAAGAGGGCACGGGGGGGAGGAGCCCCGCTCGAGCCCCGCCCCCGCCCTGCCCCCATCCACTCCCTCCCACCCCCTGACTGCCCCCCTCAGAACCCCCAACTCCCTCCTGCTCCTTGTCCCCTGACTACCCCCTCCTGGGTCCCCTGCCACAAACTGCCCCCTTAGGACCCTACCTGTCCCCTGACTGCCCCAACCCTTATCCACACCCCCACCCCATATTCACACCCCCACCCCCAGACAGACCCCTGGGACTCCCATGCCCTCTCCACACCGCAGCCCCCCTGACAGCCCCCCCAGAACTCCCGACCCATCCAACCCCCTCTGCTCCCTCTCCCTGACTGTCCCGACCCCTCTCCACACCCCTGCCTCCCTGACAGCCCCCCCAAACTCCCGACCCATCCAACCCGCTGCTCTCTGTCCCCTGACCAGGGCCGGCTTTAACAAGAGCCCAGGAATCGGGCTGCGCTCTGGCCAGAGTCGCAGGGCTTGGGTCCGGGCTGGAGGTGCTCGGCCAGGGCCGGGCCGGCCGCCCTAGGGCCCGAGTCAGGCTGGAGCCGCTGGGGTCAGGGCCGACGCCGCTCGGCCGGAACTGGGGCCGGTGTCCCGGGGCCCGAGCTGGGTCGGGCTGGAGCCGCTGGGGCCGGAGGTGCTCGGCCTGGGCCGGGCCGGCCACCCTGGGGTCCGAGCTGGGCCAGAGCCACTGGGGTCGGGCCGGCGTGCTCGTCCGGAACTGGAGCCGCTGGGGCCGGGGTCGGACCGGCGCGCTCGGTCGGAACTGGGGCTGGTGCCTAGGGGCCCGAACCAGGCCGGGCCGGAGCCGCTGGGACTGGCCGGGGCTGAACTGGGCCACGTTGCGCCTCCCCGGAGCCCTCCTCCTCGCGTCCCCCCCGCCCCAGCTTACCGGCTGCTGCCTGCCTGCCCCTGCTTCTTTTCAGACTTCCCGCGAAGATCTGATTCGCGGGAAGCAGGGGAGGGGGAGGAGCAGGGGGCGGAGCGTTCAGGGGACGGGAGCAGGGGAAAGACAGCTGCGGGGCCGGGGGCGTGCTAAGGCTGCAGGGAATGGGGGGAGCAGAGAAGAGGCTTTGGCTGCCGAGCAGCACCGCTTTTCGATCTATAAATAGCCGACCGGGGGGAAATCCCGGACATTTTTAGATTTTTAGAAATCCCCCCCGGACAGCTATTTATAGATCGAAAAGCCGGACATGTCCGGGGAAATCCGGACATATGGTAGCCCTACTCCATCAGTTCGTCTACAGTAGCATATGCCCAGGGTATTGGAAATAAGGGAGGGGCAGAGGTGTGAACAATACATCCTTAATTAAGCAAAGCCTTGAGCAAATTCCCTCTCCTCTGCACAGGGGGCCAGCAGCCATTTCTGCATTAGCAGAAGTGTTGTGGCACAGCTTTTTGCAGCTTTTGGGCCTCAGTCCCTGCTGAGCCCTCTCTTATAAAGATGTCTGTTCTCCTCTCAATATGTGCATGTCAGCTCCCATTAGCATCAACAAGGGGTAGGCATATACTCAGGAGAAACTAGACTTTAATTTTTCTCTTGGATTAATACAGAACCAGTAAATTCCCAAGTCTCATTATCTTACAAATCTTCTGAAACAGACACAAAGCAGCAGAACCCTGGGGCGAATAGGGAAGGCTGTAGAAAGTAAAACAGATGTATCTGCTGGTTGGTCAGTAACAACACAGTAGGAGTTCAGCAAGATCTGCCTTTTCTTAGTCCAAACCTTTCCTTCCAGACAAGGCTCTTTCTGATCACGTGTATCCACAATGAAATCCTGCGGGTGTTGTCATCCACCAGGGGGAGCCATTGATTGAGAGACTGGGGACCACAGTAGCAGCTTGCCAAGAGAGTAGGGCTGAGACCCATATGTTCACAAGCTTCCAAAATAAAAAAACTGAAGACACGCAGCCATAATAGTTGTTTATATTTACAGCTTCCTCACTACAAGGAGAGAAATTGTGTGTTGGCTGAGTTCACTGGCTTTGACAATAAAATACCAAAGCAGTCACAGAGCCATTCAAGAGAAACAGTTGGCTTGGGTCTCTGTTCTGTTCAAATCATTAGTTTCCAGGGGCTGCAGCTCCATATTTGTTATAGAGTGAGCTGAAGAACAGTCCTGGGGTGTATTTTGGGACTCCATAGTTCACATCTATCATGTGGGAACCCACCCACGATGAATCTGTTCAGGTTCCCTGGAACTACTTGAAATTAAAGGTTCCACTGGGTCTTTTTTCCAGTGCCTCTGGAAAAAATTAAAATTAAAGGGCCAGGTCCTCATCTTGAGTAAATCTATATAATCTGATTTACCTCAGCTGAGGTAACTGAGGCCACTCTGACAGCAAATGTAAAAGTGGCATCTTTTCACTTGCCATATTTATTTTGCTTGTATATTCAAAATCACAGCTGCTTGGCTTAGTTACAAAGGCATGTTTTTACTACTTCTGCTAGCCATTCTGAGCCAACACAGCTTTGGGAGAGTGAGCTAGAGTCTATTTTGGCTTGTGCATTATCAACAGATGTGTTAACTAAGGTTTAATCTACACTACGAATTTTTGCTGGCATATCTATTGCTGCTGGGGCTTGTTCGAGGGACAGGCAAACTGGGCAGTTGCCTTGGGAGACAACTTCCAGGGGGTGCCAGAAACCTGTACTGCCTGGGTTTTCCCTTCCTTCTATTGAATGGCTGATTGTGTGGGGTTTTGTGTTTTTGTTTTTGCTCAGTTGCTCAAGGGGTGTGTGTGTGGGGAAGGAGGGCATGCTTAAAAATGTTTTCTGCCCTGGCCAGCAGAATGGCTAGGGCCACTCCTGATGTCATTTAGGAGTGTAAAATAGCTATGCCAGGAAACCCTACAGTGTAAATGCAACGAGCTGACCGAAGAGTACTTCTGTCAACTTAGCTAATGTCCTTCAGAGTGGTGGTTTAGCTATGCTTGCAGAACTCCTTATGTCAGCTTATGCTGTGTCTCCACTAGGGGGCTCTGCCAGCATAGCAAGAGTGGCAAAGGCTCAAATTCCAGTTGCAAAGCAACCTGTGCAGTCCCCTTGCCTTCAAATCCAGCCACCAGTTACACTTGTGCTCTCTCACTAAAAGCAGTAGGGTTCCACATGTGTAATGGATGGCACTATTTGGCCTGCATACGTTTACTAGTGATGATCCATGTGCCGGAAAGAACCCAGATCGACTGCAAAAGTTCAGGCAGGGTGTGCAGGACTAGCAGTTAGGAAACAAATACTCTTTTACTTGCAAGTGTGATATAGAATTATTTAGACACAATGTACGAGTAACTCCATGATGAGGTTCTTTGGTTTGTTTTTTTGTTTTGACAAAGTTACTTTTCAGAGTGGAATTACACTTTAGAATCTTAATGAATCAGATCTTCAGCATTACTCTTCTTGAAATAACTGCTTAGGGTGACCATACGACGTCCCATTTTGGCGAGGACAGTCCCTTTTTTAAGCCCTGTCCCAGACGTCCCAACTTTTTTGGCAAAAGTGGGCATTTGTCCTGTTTGCTCTTGCCAGCTTGATTGGGAGATGCAGAGGAGAATGCGTGGGGGTGAGCAGTAGTGCCAGCTCCATGCAGGGGGTAGGCAGGGCTCACACAGGGCTTGTGAGAGCAGCAACGCCAACCCTGCATTGGGGAGGGGGCTCAGGCCACCCCCGTGTGCGGGAGGGAAGGGGGTGGCTTGAGTGAGCGGCTGGTGTGCGGCGTGAGCTCGGATGAGTGGCTTGGGCCAGCCCCACGTGGGGGGACGGGGAGGGCTTGTGCTAGCCCCGCACAGTGTCTCATTTTCCCTTTGGGAAATATGGTCACCCTATAACTGCTTTATAGACAATCTACCAGGGTATGAGATAGGGAGAAATGGCAGCGATAACTGGTATCATAGTCCTAAAGAATCAGTTTTAATCTATGGGTGACCCAGTTTAAATGAGGCATAGCCACATAGGTCACATGCAAACTAAGTTTTGAGTCTCAGTTGATGTTTTCCCAAAACATAAAAATGTCAGTAAATTGGAACAGTTCATCAACAGTTGACAGACTAAACAGGAGAAGTCCTGGCTGCAATAGCAGGTGATGTTGTAGGTCAGGACTAAAATGCACTGTTGAGCCTCAGGACTGGAATAAGGGTTGTTGCAGGTCAGGATGAAATTGTATTGGCAGAGCTGTGTTGGGGCAACTTGCACATTGCCTTACTGTGACAAAGAGCACAACATTTGAGTGTATTGCTAATAACTCTGAGGACGTTTCTAACATGAACATCAGGTGTTTGAAAACCAAATCTTGCCAAGTCCTTATTTCAACTCAGGTGGATAAACTGAACTTGGAACTTCCTGCAGCTTTACTAAATAAAAATGTATCACTGATCATTTGTCTCACATAATGGGACCCAGGGTGGCAGATATGGCAGGACAAAGGGAAATCAAAGGACAGAGGAGTATGTAACCCTAATGGTTCAGTTTCACCCTGCATTAAGGTTGTTTGGTGGTGTACACAGGGTAGCCCAAAGTGAGAGTAGCCAGAAAAAGATAACCCAATTTTAGAACTGTTGTAGTGGTTCCTATACTACCTCCTCCTGCTAGAGCATGGCCGGGGTTTCCCTGTGTCAAGCCTTGCTGTCATGACTAGCCGAGGCAATTACAGCAGCCTTCAGGCTACTCGAACTTACAGTGGGGGACTGGTTGGTGCACAACCAGCCCAGGATCAAGGAAGTGCAAAGGCGAATTTAAAGCACACACTCCTTCTTGGGCATGGCAGAGGATGGGGATCAATAAAATAGAATCACATCATACAGTCAGAAAAACTACAGATGGAAAAGGCCTATTAGGTCATCTTGTCCATCTCCCTTCCAGAGCAGGATTGTTTCCTACAGTATAATGTCCAGTGCTTTGCCTGTAATTCCATGCAAGATGGATGAAGTTTGATATGTACAGTGAATCAGAAGAACTGTTGTGTTTATTGGCTTCCAAACTGTAACATACTGGTTATTGGTCAACCTAATACTGACACATCTGGTAGTCTCTGTGGAATCCTGGTTGTACAAACTGGATGGCAACTCAGCCTCACACAGATCACACACAGGCTCAATCATCGCTCAAACACCTACACTTACATGCAATTGTCCAATGTTTGTAATCTGATTTCCTTCCCCTCACTCCCCAGGTAGGTCTGGTTTGGGGTCCTCTGGCCAAAATCAATCAAGTGATAAAATTTGTAAGAATGCACAGTAAAAAACAAATATATAGTTGGAGACTAAAAAGAAGGTGAGAAATTATTCTCATAAACAAGAATAACAGGATTGCTACAGGCAGTGTTAGCCTTAAAATCCTGGGCTCCCCTAGCTAGGTTAATCTTGGGGTATCCCATCCCCCACTCAAATTTCTCTCCATCCTTTCAGATGTAGGTAATGATAATTTATTATCCCCATTTTATTATCCCCATTTTACAGATAGGAAAACTGATGCACACAGAAGATAAGTGACTTACACAAAGTGATCACACAGCTAGATAGCGGGAAAACATGCAACAGAACTCAGGAGGCTCTAGATTCACTTAATAGGGCTAACTCCTTGACTACAAAAATTCCAAGAGAAACCAGAGCCTGAAATAAATCTATGCAACTGGGTAGGTAGATGATTTACTATATGTATGAACTGGTTGGCTCATGTCTTTCACCATTTCTATATGCCAGGGTTCAGCAACCTTTCAGAAGTGGTGTGCCGAGTCTCCATTTATTCACTCTAATTTAAGGTTTCACGTGCCAGTAATACATTTTAACATTTTTAGAAAGTCTCTTTCTATAAGTCTATAATATATAACTAAACTATTGTTGTATGTAAATTAAATAAGATTTTTAAAATGTTTAAGAAGCTTCATTTAAAATTGAATTAAAATGCAGAGCCCCCCCGGACCGGTGGCCAGGACCCAGGCAGTGTGAGTGCCACTGAAAATCAGCTCGCGTGCCGCCTTCGGCACGCATGCTATAGGTTGCCTACCCCTGCTATATGCTCTCAATAAAGTTATCCAATTTTTTTTTTTTATAAAGCTAGGAAAGCCTGAGTTTCAATTATTGCAGGCCTTTAATAACCCTCAAATTAAAAATAATATTGTACAGTTATCCTCAGAAAAGGCAGGCATTGGACTCCCAGCTATTACTGAGAGGCTTGGAAAAATGGAAAACAGGATTTTTGCGAGATTCAGATGGAAAAAGAGACTGTCCAAATTAAAGTCCTCCTATTCTCCTCCAGAGGCCAAGACTGGGAAATACACACTTAGGCCCTGATCCTGCCATTAACAGCATGTGGATGAACAGGTATTGGTCTCTGTCCAGATGCAGCAGTCCACCCACATACCATCAGTTGCAGGACTGGGGGATCTTAAACACTCCCTTTATAATGGCAACATTGGAGAGATGGACTTGACTAATTGGGAATATCGAATAACACAACTCTAATTACTGAATTTACATTTTTTGCTTCAGAGGGTTTAAATAATTTGGAAAGCAGCACAAATTGTTACAGAACCTGCTTTGAGGAGGGAGAATTGTTTACATAAGATCATAACAGAAATTGGAAAAACTTCATAATTACCCTTTCTACTTTTTCAGTTATGGAGATTTGCCAATAAATAAATAAAAAAAAGATTAATTGACTTAGAGACAATTTCAATCCTGGATTCTCAGTGGAACAGGATTATAGATGGAATATATCAAAATTTACACAATCTGAATAAAATTAACAAAATAATGTATACAGATAGGGGAGGGAAAAGCTTTTGATTTCCATTTGGAAGAGGAAGAATGGAATGAGATGATATAATAAACCAGCAGCAGGACCCCACTTACAGCTTGAGGAGAGCTCAACATAAACTTTTATATGGATTCAGTTGTACAAGCTATTGTCCATGAGATGATGCAAGTGGTGCTGCAGAAACTGCAATGGAGAACGGTCCTTAGAACAAACCATCCTTGATCCTGTAAAGAGATAATCCTGAGCAGTCCTGGAAGTATCCCACTGAAATAAATGGGATTTTGCACAGGCATAGGGATCTGGATAAGTGGATCACTTTGCAGGATCATGGTCTCCATTTGGTATTGCACCAAAATACAGAATTATTGGAAGAAAAATTACCAAAGTTACCAAAAATATCATTGAATGAGAAATATTGAGTTCTCTCTACAGGTGGAAGTCTCAGAATTAGATGATATTGAAACAGTTATGCAGAGCCACAAAGGGGCAGATTTTCTCCTGTGCCCGAGATCTCCCTGGTACTAGAGAGTGGGGAGGACAGGCTATCAGGGAGTTTTGTTAAACACTTCACAAATAAGGGGCAGGAAAAGGAGAAGGCCTGGTTAATGCACAAACTGAATGGACCTCGGGAAAAGGGAAGCAAAACTGTCAGTGTCACAAATGATTTTGATCATCTTGGTAAGAGGATTTAGGGCTTGTGGATTATTTTTGCCTCCCAGTTCAGCTTTATTTCTGAAATGGCCAAATTCCTCCTACTGTTTCTCCAGTGAATTCAGTTCCCCAAGGAGGGTTTGGCCTACATTGCACCGTATCTGATGCACTTAGCAGAAGTCTAGAATTGCCTTTTAAACAGGACTGTCCTTTGCTTGATTCATTTTTTTTTAAACTGCTACAGTCAGCCCTGATACCTGCTCCTCTTCTGTGCCCCTAGCAAGTAACAGAGTTGAATGAAACAAGTATGTGATAAATTGCCCTTTCTTTTATAAAACCTACAGTTTGGCTAGAACAAGAAACCAGTTTTAGTTCCTATGAACAATAGACTATTAGTCCCCACCCCCACGCACATTTTATTATCTTTAGTTATTAAAAAGCCCTGACCCATGGGCTAAAAGGTAACTTTTCCCATTGCCCTTTTATTTTTTTAATTAAATCTTGCAGATTTGCCTATATCCTTTAAGTCAAAGGGCAACGTGCTCTGCCCGGGAAAATTAAAGGCAAGCAGCAGACTTTTTCTTGCCTCCTTTGCAGATGGGAGATTGAACGACTTTGGCATTTAAAGATCTAGCTCAGGTTCACAAAAGGCAATGAAACAGAGAAAACAGGATGAGGAATATCTGCACTGAAGACCAACAGGGAAGCATTTACTCGGCAGTACTGGGTCGAATATGGGCACCTGATATATAAAAAGATAATTAAGGTCTGAGTGCTAGCTGTATTCTGTTTCCCAAGACTTCATAATGGTTTCTGGCTTCTTCTAGAAAGTCTATGATCTCACGGGCATGGCAAAGCAGTAGTTCCCCAGATTTATAAAGCAGAGCGAAGAAGGAGTTTAGCTTCAAGCATCAGGGCCAATTCTGCTTTCGTATATGCCAATAACCTCAGGAGAGGGGAATTTGGCCTTATGTGTCTACTTTGACAATGTTTTCTGACACTTGCCTAGTCAGATGCTTTACCACCTCCTTACACTGCCTCCATTAATGTGGGATAACGACTGGCATGGCCATGTTTGAACTCTCTTGAAGTATTTAATATGGGAAGTGATCAGCAGTTCTGATTATTCTAAAAATATAATCCAAGTACCAGAATGATAAATAGCAGGGTGCTATGTCTTGAGATCTATTCCTATTCTGTTCTGTACAATCCTCCTTAGGCTTGTTGTTTAGTGTGGCGGCTGCCATTCAGTATTAAAAATGAAGTGTGTGATGGGGGGAGGGGGATTTTCCATGCCTTTAGTGGAATTTGTCCACCTTTTAAATGTGCATCTTAGAACAGCCCCCTGCCCTGCCCTGCCTAAATGATGCTGAGGGCAGTTTGGGCCCCTGCAGCATCCTACAATGGGAAGACATAAAGTTGGCAGAAAGGTGCTGTGCTGTGCCTCCTGGGAGTGCAGCACAAAATCTGACCATGTATCTTTAAGAAATGTTGCACGCAGGAATAGGAGCATGTGGCATTCTGGTGACTGACTTCATGAAGACTAGAGACCCCATCTGAGAGATCATATCTGCTGAATGGCCTGTGAGATGCAAGACAAAACAAGTATAATTCTGATTCTGCTTCCTTTGAACTTTGCCATGACTTCAGTAGAAGCAGGATTGGTCCCTTTGTGCTCAGCTACTGGGAGGGGAAGGAAACTACACAACTAGGACGCCAACATCACTGCTTTATGTCACTTTCATATCTTGACTACACAGCACAGTATTTTATGTCACTCAGTGTGTTCTGAGCATACAGCATGGTGATGATGATAAATAACCTGCAATTGTTTATCTTTGTGCCCTACGGTGTCTTCTGTAACAATGGAATGATTCTACTCAATAAGGCTCCCTGGGTGATTTGCCAATGAAATAATCAATCAGTTTAAAAAAAAGAAAGAGAAATTTATGCAGCCACCTGAAGGCAAAAAAGTGGGTAAACTGTAGCCTATAATTCTCTCTGTGTTTACAATGGGAAATGAAATGTGAGTAATGATAGCTACAAGTGTAACTAGTAAACAGAACCAGGTTCACAGATATGCACAACATAGAGAGAGAGAGAGAGTCTGGAGTCTAGTATACAACAGTTCCATAGTACCTTTTGCATTGTAGGCACAAGAGAAATCCCCCTTGATTTAGTCTTTAACAAGCTGCCATCTCCAACAGCCCTCTTGTTCATCTCGGGATGAGGTCTGAGTCTCCGGTACCATTCCCACTAGAGAAGATAGCACACCTGTACGCCATTCTGAAATTTAAGCTTCATTACAGAAAAGAAAGACCAAGAATGTGGCAGGGCAAAACCCTAGAGGAAATTCTGTTTCCAGCCACATAAAGCTAGTGTTTGGCTGTAGTCCTGAATTATATCCCCTTCTGTACCTTCGCCAAACAGTCTCTGACTCAGTTCTCCAAATGCTGCCTGTGTTCTAATATAATACTGCATTTCAATACCCACACCTCTTCACGATACAGTGCAATCTTTGGCATGTTTTCAATAGCTTCCCTAAACTCACATCAGAATTCACTTTGATAAGTTTCAGTAGCTTGCTGAGAGGCAGATAATCCATCCTTTGTCTCTGTGGATTGAGTCCTGCCTTAGGAAAAACTACAACTCCACATTCACCCAATGAAAAATAAAGTTAATAATAAAACTGCCACTGCTGACAAACTCTTTTAGGTCACAGTTTTGTTTACTGGAATAAACAGCTTACGAGTGTAAAGCTTGTTGATATTGCAAAAACTATTGTATTTGAGACAGTCTCTCTACAACATCCTGTTTCTTAAGCACTGTACCTCTTCTCTTTGGTTAGATGGTCATTTATGCTAGAGAAAAATCACAAAGGGTGACCTGCCAGATCAATATATGGAAGTGCCTACTTGTTTTAGGTCCAATGCAACATGATCTCCTTTATCCATTGCTGTAAAATGGCTCTGAAGAGTCCTTTACCCATACGTTTTACCTCTCCATTTACAGATGTAACTAAACATTGTGCGCCAAATTTAGTCCTTAGCTACCTGAGTGCAACCAATGGCAGTGCTAAAAGGAATACAAATCATCTCTTAACTCACAGGAAATTCATTCAGAGGTTAATGAGAGCAGAGTCCCTCTGCACTATGGAATCTCCTTTAAGGAAGGGTTCCAAGAAAACCACATACACATAAACCCCACCAAAGCCATACTGACCAGAAAGAATAGATGGGCATCCCCAGGGAAAATCCATGATCTGTGGGGTTTGAGAACTTAGAGGTGGGAAACCATTGCAAAATATTTTCTGAAGAAATTTGTTTGAAATCATAAATGTGTGCACTCTGGCCTTCCTCAAACTTCTTTTCCATTTCCATTCCATGGACGTTCCTGAAACTGAGTTTTAGTAGCTTGAATGTTTGCAAAAAGTGCATTTCATATGAGCATGCCTTATAATGCTCCTGGAGAGTGAATCTATTCAGGAAAGAGAAACAATACCATGTAACATATGGGATATCAGAAATATATATTAGAATTGGAAAAGGTGCTGAGAAAGGCAATTAAAATGATCAGGGTTATGAAACAGCTTATATATGAGGAGTGATTAAAAAAGACTGGGACTGCTCATCTTAGAAAAGAGTGGGGATATGATATAGGTCTATAAAATCATGAACAGTATGGAGAAAGTGAATAGGGAAATGTTGTTTACCACGTCACACAACACAAGAACTAGGTAGGGGTCACCTAATGAAATTAATAGGCAGACAGTTTAAAACAAACAAAAGGACGTACTTCTTCACACAGCAATTGTGGAAATCGTTGCCTTGGAAAGTTGTGAAGACCAAATGTATGACTGGATTCAAAACAGAATTAGATAAGTTCATGGAGGACAAGTCCATTAGTGGCTACTAGCTAGGATGGGCAGGTACACAAGCCAATGCTCTGGGTGTCCCTAAACCTCCAACTGCCAGAAGCTGGAACTGGAGGACAGGGGATGGATCACTCGATAATTTCCCTGTTCTGTTCAATCCCTCTGAAACATCTGACACTGGCCACTGTCAGAGACAGGATACTGGGCTAGATGGATCATTGGTCTGACCCAGAAAGACTGTTCTGAGGTTCTGACAATTCACAACTAAGCAACACAGCTCAAATTTTGATTTGCAAAACACAGAGTTAATCACCTTTATTGAAAGTTTTATGGAATAATTTTGAATAACGAATGAACCTAAGAAAAATCACAATCTATTTGCAGATCTTCATAGGAAAAGGGAAGAAACTTTACTGAATAAATTATCCATTATAAAATTATTCGCTTTGCTCCAAGTGCAACAAACTAGATAAAAATATATTACAAACACAGGGTTCACCAATTAGCTTCTTAAACTCTGCTGGAAGTGGATCAAGTACCAGGAGATTTCATCTGAGTGGGTGTTGATGTCTTTTGTTTTCTTTCCATTAAAAATATCTAGCCACAGCAGCTATAAAAATAAATACACTCATCTGAATATTTTCCTACCTGATAGCCCCTTAGTGATTTTCAATCTCTGCAAGCGATGCCTTATTTAGCTGAAAATCCTCTGAATCTGAGCAAGTTGGAGGTGCGGTGCCACAGCCCCATCACAGCATGTCTAGCAGATTATCAGTCTGAAGAAAAGCAACTGGGGAGTCTAAAAATACCATGGACACCTGAGCCTCCCCATCTGATAGTGCTGCATTTAACAAAGCAAAGGGATGGTCTCTTCATGCAGATTGCGCGTTGCTCATTTGTCTGCATTTGCAACATCTTCTGCAGAGTAAAACAGTTTGAAGGTGAGAGTCGGGGCTGCATAGGGCTCTATTTAAACAGCACAATTGTTGATTGACTTTAGGGATAAAATCTCAGAAAAGCAGTGCATGCTATGTTAGATGTGTGACTCCTTCTTAAATTAATGAGACGTGACCAACAACCCAGCATCATGTTTTGGAAAAGGTCACCCTTAATGTCACAAGACTTCATTTATGAAAATCAGAATCTCAGTCCCATCAGCTAGTAGAAGGTCTTTGGAGCTACTGCAATTGACGCACTCATCTTGTACTAAGGAAGTGGCCAGCCAGCCAAAATAGGAACAAACATTGCAAGGTTTTCCTCACACTACTGATCCACTTAAAGCTTCAGGGGAGGGGCTTTTCTTTAGAGGATTCCCAGAAGTTAAATAGAAATAGGTGTCTTTTGTGGAGGACTGCCCTGAGATCATACAAAGCCTCATCAAAACAGACCTCTGCCACCTGTTAAAGCTCATGTCATTTTAAAACCTGCTTCCACCAAAGATCCCTTTAGAATAATGGGAATCGCTGAGGTCGCAGCGTTTACAGGTATTTATGCCCAGCTCTACCTTCATGCTCCTGGGTGGCCTCAGGTTTCCTGGATTGGGTTACTTCCTTTTTAAAATTTTCTCCTCTGGGAAGTTATGTAAGAACAGTCAAAATCCTAAAATATGAGGAAAAAATCCAGATTATCTTGTCCCCTAAGGCACTTAAGTCTCCTGAAAAGACAGCTATTTCTTGAGTGTCATTAAAGTGTGTGTGTGTGGGGGGGAATCTAAGGCCAAATTCATCCCTGGTGTCATTCCTAGTGTTGCCAACTTTCTGATTGCAGAAAACTGAACCTCACCTTTGCCCCACCCCTGCCCCGCTCCATCTCCATGGCCCTATCCCTGCTGACTCCACCCCCCCCTCCCTCCCTCCCTCGCTCACTCTCACCCACCCTTGCTCATTTTCACCGGGCTAGGGCAAGGGGATTGGGTGTGGAAGGGGGTGAAGGCTCAGGCTGGGGGTGTGAGCTCTGGAGTGGAGCCGGGGATGAGGGATGTGGGGTGCAGGAGAAGGCTCTGGGCTGGGGGGTGGGGCCAAGGAGTTCAGAGCATGGGAGGGGGCTTCGGGCTGGGGCAGGCGGTTGGGGTGCAGGAGGGGATGAGGGCTCCATCTGGGGATGTGGGCTCTGGGGTGGGGCTGGGGATGAGAGGTTTGGGGTGCAGGAGGGGGCTTTGGGCTGGGGCCAAGGGGTTTGGAGTGGAGAGTGGGGTGTGGGCTCTGGGAGGGAGTTGGGATCTGGGAAGGGGCTCATGTCTGGAACAGGGGATTGGGGTGAGGGAGGGAGTTCGGAGTGCTTACCTTAGGTGGCTCCCAGAAGTGGCCGGCATGTCCCTGCAGCCCCTAGGTGGAGGCACAGCCAGGCGGCTCTGCATACTGCCTGACTCTCAGGGTGAGGGCAACACATCAAGTCTCCCTGGCCCCTGCATATAGGGGCTGCAGAGACATGCTGGTCACTTCTGGGAATTGCGGAGCCTGCCTTAGCTCTGCTGTGCCACTAACCGGACTTTTAATGGCCTGATCAGCGGTGTTGACTGGAGCCGCCAGGGTCCCTTTTTGACCGGGCATTCCAGTCGAAAACCAGATGCCTAGCAACCCTAGCCATTCCACTGAATTAACTGTCATTGCACCTGTAATGAAGTTGGCTCCTAAATACACAGTGTGTCATATTGTTAGTACAGATCATGTTTCATGCATTTGGTTTATTTCTGAAAGGAGTGTCTTTCAAAATGGTATTTCACAAATGCATGTGGCTGCACTACCGGATCAACCAGGCAGAATCAATTAGCTGGGGAATTTTGTTTCACAGCAAGAACAGTCTTTGCAATGTGCTGTTCACTTGCAAAACTACAGAACCCAGCATCTCCTCAGGACTCAGAGCATTTTCTCTGAAATTGTTTCTTTAATCCCATCTAAGCACATCGTCTTGATGTCAGTATTTTTGGCAACTTGCTCCTGCTACCAGTGTTAAATTAGGCCCCTTTTGTCAGCAGCTACTTGGACATGATTTACAGGAGTCTGAAGAGATAGATGTCTGAAAATTACCCTCTCATTCTGTACTCCATAAAAATGGCATCATGAAATGCTTCCTGAGTGTCTCCTGCACAAAATGTAACTGGTCCAATTACCCCAAACCTGACTGTTATACTAATGGGCATTGGGCTAGTGTATGTAGCAAAGCTTAGCTTTTGCTTATAAGATTCCCAAAGTATGGGCATGTACATTGAAAATGAGTTTACAAGCATTTCACTTAAGAGTAACAGTGTAGCCAAAATTAATTCCAACCTTACCCCCCATAGTAAAAGAGGTAGCCAGACTGAATGTCAGAATGTGGAATGGCCATAGAAAACCACTTCAATTATTCAAAAAATGCAAACATAAAGACTCCTAGGAAAGATTAGCTTGATCTATACTTAAAACCAAATTCATCCCTGTTGTAACTCCATGGAAGTCAAGGATTAATAATGTGAAATGCAGGATTAATATAAAAATATCAGTCCCATTTGAAGATTTTGCAGGTCTTTCCTAGGATGCAGATTGTGTGCAATGGTGATTTCACAGCACAAAACGTGAATGAAGCCTTAAGAGAGAAGGGAAGGATTTGTGTTTGATGCTATGCTCTGAGCACAGACTACGCTATGGTCTGGCTATCAAGAAGTTCTAATCATGGTTCTGATACTGACTCTCTCTATGGCCAAGGCCAAGTCACTTAGCTGCTCGGTCTTGGTTTCCCCATCTGTAAAATGGGAGTTATAGTGCTTATCTCACTGGATCATGAGACTCAATTAGTTAGGGTATATATGGCAACCTTCCCCAGGCAAAACACCCATTGAAGGCAGTTTTGCAATTGACTTAAGTGTATGCAGGACTGGACCCTTAGACACACCTTAAAATGATTTCTGTTCTACTGTGACACTGAAGCCCTTCATTGGTGCAGAATATATTGAGGTGACATGTCTCCCTTTGCTCCAACAGCATGATGGCACTGCTTGGAACCAGGAGATACTGAGGCCTCCACTAAGCATAACTCTTGTTCTAAAAATAATTTTTGTGGCAGGCACCCTGAAACTCCAGCTATTTCTTTCATTATCATGCCTCCAGTTCATCTCAACATCCACATTATTCCTCCTTAGTGAGCCAATGCTATGATGGGTTTAATGCAGAGGTTTTTTAGACATTCCAACTGATTAGATCTCAGGTTAATCTTATGAAACAAAGCTCAGGCTTACCTCAGCAATGAGTTGATCAACTCATTGAAAGCCCTGCTTTCTAACAAACTAGCAAAGCCACAGGTGAGGCACTGTGTCAAAATAATATTTTGTCTAACCCCTGGTCATCTCACACGTTGACACTGTAATCTCCTCCTTCTCCTCATCTCATTTTGCCAGTGATGTCAGCCATGATCAGCCACTTTTCTGACCTTTGTGTTTTCTCCCATGCCACTGCACACTACTGGGGAAAAGCTCCCAGTCAGAATTCATAAAGCCATCACTTTGTCCTCATATAAATCCTTCCCCCAAACTCACCTCTACAACCTGATAATGAATAGGCAGGTAGTGAGTTGTGATAACTGCTGCTGACTGGCGAAGAAATGTGCCCATTCTTTTATATTTGTAACCTATTTCCTCTGCTACTCATACCAGTCTGCTTGTGTGTCTATTTCCTTGTAATGTCTCATCTTTTAGGTTGTAAACTTCTTGGGACAGAGACTGAAATGTATTGTATGTTTTTGTAGAGTACCTAGCACAATAGGGACCAGCCTGGTTGCAGAATTTAAGTGGCCTTATTTCAAATGTTTATTATTAATAATGATAAAAGATACCACCACCGTAAAGCAAAAATAGATTTGGATTGATCTATAGCACCATTTCCAAAACCCAGAGAAGAAAGAGGAGATTGGAGATAATGGTTCACATTCATCACTGAAACCAAGGAAATTACACCAGAGATTAATTTCACTTAATGTATTTTCCTTGTTGGAATTTCTGTATGCTCACCTTCCTCCATCCCACACAGCTAGGTTGCCAGATAAATAAGGTAGATTACAATTGTGGGGGTTCCTATCTGTTTTACTCAAGAAGATCCTGGACTCTTGTCAGAGAAACTGGGAAATTATATGGTATTTCAGCATTTCTCCTTTAATTAAATCATCTGTGACTCAGGATGCTTAGATTCATGCATAGCAAAAGCAGTGAGGAAGTAGAAAAATGCAGTCCTTTACCCACTTTCCAAAGGTGCATAAAAAAACCAAAACCCAACAACAACAACAAAACAAACAAACAAAAACCTAAAGTTTTTTGCTTCTAAATATTTCAACTCAGCTGGCTCATTCATCAGAAGAGTTGCTAATTTCACATTTGAGGTAACCATTTCAGGAAATGTAGGATAGATACAAGGTTATTCTTCCCGAAGTAACTTCTCAGCCGACTCAATGTGGTTTTGCCTTACTAAGAACACGCCTGGGAAAACTTCACTGTCCTTGAGCTTGCAAGGTATCATGAATATTGATTATGGAGGCAGCACTGGGTGAATGGTAATTACAGTGGTTCTCCTGTATCAAGTCTGATTATCTAAGAGCAAGAAGGCTACATGCTATGAATTTAAAAGGAAACAAATGTAAAAACAGATAAATGCAATTTTTAAAATAAAGTATATACTTAATCTGTGAAATTTACTGCTGTAGAATATTAAGGCGAATAGCTTAGTAAATTAAAAAAATGACACATATAAACAAAAGCAGGCTCTGCAGTGCCACTAACTAAGGTAAGTTTATAAGGGCTACCACCTTCTTTCTTCAGGGATGAATATGAGCACTAGAGGAGGATCAAAAAGAAATCCTACAAACATAGTGTGGGATAGTTAAGTGAATTATGGGCTTTTATATCTTCCTTTGAGCATCCAGCTTTCACTACTGTTGGAAACCATAATTGAAATAGTGATTTGAGATCTTTAAGAGACTTCCAGGAAAACATCTGTCTATCTAACACAGGGGTGGGCAAACTACGGCCCGCGGGCTGGATCCAGCCCCTCAGGGCTTTGGATCAGGCCCACGGGATTGCCACCCCTGTGGTGCTGTGGGCCCAGCGCCATTCCCAGAAGTGGCAGGCACCACATCCCTGTGGCCCCTGGAGGAGGGGGTGCAGAGGGCTCCCCGCTTTGCCCTTGCCTGTGGGTACCTCCCCCGAAGCTCCCATTGGCCGGGAATGGGGAACCGCAGCCCATGGGAGCTTCAGGAGAGGTACCCACAGGCAAGGGCAGCGCGGGGAGCTCTCTGCCCCGCCTCCGCCGGGGGGGCAGGGATGTGGTGCTGGTCGCTTCCCAGAGCAGTGCGGGGCCGGGGCCAGGGCAGGCAGGGAGCCCGCCCTGGCCCCCGCTGCACACTGCTGCCAGCCCATAGCTGCTCCAGGTAAGCAGCGCCGGGCCGGAGCCTGCACCCCGACCCCCTCCTGCACCCCGCACTCCAACCCCCTGGTGCACCCCACACTCCCTCCAGCAGCCGAACCCTCTGCCCTGAGCCCCCTGCCATACCCCACACTCACTCCAGCACCCCAACCCCCTGCCCTGAGCCCCGTCCTGCACACCACACCCCCTCCCACGCCCCGCACTCCCTTCCACACCCCAACCCCCTACCCCAGCCCTACATTTATGGCCCTGCATGCAATTTCCCCACCTTAATGTGGCTCTCGGGCCAAAAAGTTTGCCAACCCCTGATCTAACATCTGGATTTTGTAGAGATTCTTTGTAGAGATTCATTCAGTTCCCTACTAATTCCCTTTCTGAAATGCTCTTACAATAAACAAAGTCTGGATGAAATCTGCTCACCCCATTTTATCTACAGAATTGCAACTATTCATATTGGTCATAAACATATGCATTCCCCTTTGTGAAGCCTTTGTAAGGGTTGCTATTAGACTGGGCTAGGCTGATATGGCCTTGCATGTTGAAAAATTGTATCTGTGTGAAATAAAATCCTAAATACAGCTTTTAAAAAAAGAACACTTTAAAACAATGCCCTGAGTAACAATGAAAAACAGCTTTATAAATAACTTAAAAACAGGCAGTGCTGTACCAACATCATGATAGCAGCAACAGAAAGGGTTTGAATGCAGGGCAAAGGAATACAAAATGCTTAATTTAAGACATAACAAAGGTTGTACCAGCCCTTCTGGCTGGGGAGGGCATAGACTTTTCTAGCCATGGCCTTGTTGCAATACTGCCAACCAATACTCTGTTAACAAATCATGAGTTGGAACCTCAAAAACCATGAGACTGGTACAAGACTTTAACAACAATAACACATGGACTCCTCGTTCTGGTGTTGAGAGTGCCTGGTTTTGAGCTGTTCTCTACCTACGGTTGCCAACTTTGGTTGGATGTATTCCTGGAGATTTCCTCACATTACATAATTTTAATTACAGATTAATCTTTAATTCCTGGAGACTCCAGGCCAATCCTGGAGGTTGGCAGCCCCATCTCTACCACGAGGAGGGCTGGAGCCTGTTTAAAACAACCACTGAGGCCATCACAGGATCCCTTTAGAACTGCTCTAAAGTCATGGGCATTGTTAACCCTCCTGTGTATGAGCCCTGGTAGCCCTAGCTATGTCTCTACCCAGACCTCTCTGGCCTGGCTGGGGTCCTTTCTAGGCCCCTTTGGCCTAAGACCTACAGCTTGTGTAATGGGCCCCCAGCAGCACATGTATGGGCAAGTTGCCCTCTGCCAAGATGGCGGCAGGGGCTTCACGCCGGATT